>NC_140166.1:144813520-144841020 GCF_963971535.1 Notolepis coatsorum | reverse complement strand
AGGAGAGAGGTGGTGGGGCCAGGAGAGAGGTGGTGGGGCCAGGAGAGAGGTGGTGGGGCCAGGAGAGAGGTGGTGGGGCCAGGAGAGAGGTGGTGGGGCCAGGAGAGAGGTGGCGGGGCCAGGAGAGAGGTGGCGGGGCCAGGAGAGAGGTGGTGGGGCCAGGAGAGAGGTGGTGGGGCCAGGAGAGAGGTGGTGGGGCCAGGAGAGAGGTGGTGGGGCCATGAGAGAGGTGGTGGGGCCATGAGAGAGGTGGTGGGGCCATGAGAGAGGTGGCGGGGCCAAGAGAGAGGTGGTGGGGCCAGACCGTGTTGGATTTTATATATCAGGCTGGCATGAGTTTCAGCATGTTTTCCCAGTTTAGCAGGGCATGTTTTTGGAGGATGGTACAGTGGTTGTGGCAAAAGGGTTTCTTGTCCAACACCTTCAGGGCCTGTTTATGAAATGAATGAATTGGTGTCAATGTGGTTTTGCAGGTCTGAGACCAGCTGGTTATGCAGTATGCAGTTGTACTGTACATGTGCTGTATGATGACAATACTAATCTAATCTAATCTAATCTAAGCAAATCTAATGGAGAACAATACAACGACCCACAGCGCCAAACTTGAAAACAGGACAAAAACAAAAGCACTACAGAGGGATGTAAAACATATTATATATAAATACTGTATGTTGTTACGATTCTGGTTCCTGACTACGGTCGGGAACCACCCACCTTCTCTGTCATCTGTCACCTGACTGCTGTCACTTGTTTTTCCCTGTCATTTAGTGCTGTCACTTAGGGGTTGGCTTCTGATTGGCTGTCACAGGGGTGTGTTTGGAATGTTGGTATTTGGTGGCTATTTAACATTCCTTTCCTCTGCTTGTCATTCGTCAGGTCTTAACTATAGGCGTTCGGAGATAACTCGGCCGGTTCCAGTTCTGGACCACCACTAAGCTCCATTATCTATTATCTCGTTCCTTTGCCCTTGGCATAGTATCCTAGTATTACTCTTTGTGTTCTTTACTATTAAAGTTGAATCTGTTCAAGAGTATAACTTCTCCGTCTCTGTGATTGCCTACAACAATTGGAACTCACCTACCTCCATCCTGACAGAAGACCTGACCCTCAGAGTTCCATGGAGGCAATCATGGAGATGCTCCAGGCACAGAAGAGTGCACAGGAGCGCATGGAGGAACACCAACATCTGGTCAGCGCCGAGTTGGTTCGGCTGGGCGGGATCGTCAGCGCGTCGCAGGAGACGGCGCAGTCGGCGCTCCTCACAGCTCAGCAGGCACAAGTCGAGGTGGCGGGGGTAAGGACGACGGTGGGAGAGACGGCGGCAGGAGAGGCGGCGTTCAACACCACGTTCAACACAGAGGAGAGTCGGGGAGCTCTTGGGCACCAGGATCGGACCCAGGAGCCACGGCTACCCGCACCAGGCCGCTACGCGGGAGCACCGGAGGGATGCAGGGAGTTCATCACCCAGTGCTCACTCGTGTTCCAGCGGCAGCCACGCTCATTTCCCTCTTCCAGAGCACAAGTCGCATATATTATCACCCTCCTCACCGGTCAAGCGCTCTCCTGGGCTACGGCCGAATTAGAGAGCGGGTCGGCTATCTGCGACTGTGTGGACGCCTTCACCGGGGAGTTGAGAAGGGTATTCGACACTTCCCGAGTACTCTCGATCTTCGAGGCCGGTGGGCGGCTTCTCGCCTGGCGGCAGGGCCTCCGCACGGTCTCAGATTACGCCATCGAATTTCGGATCTTGGCTCGGAAGGCAGCTTGGCAGGAAATTCCTTGTGTGGTCCTGTTCCTCAAGGGACTCTCCGCACGGATGAGGGACGAGTTCGCCGTGCGTGAGATACCTGAGCAGCTGGAAACGCTCATCAACACCGCCATACGGATGGACAACCGACATCGGGAGAGAGAGAGGGAGCGTGAAGATACTACCCAGGTACGTGTCCCTTCTCCTCCCGCTGTTGATACTTTCCCGCATTACACGAGTGGGCCACTGGGTGATGAATCCATGCAGCTTGGGGCGCTGTCGCTCTCAGACGACGAGCGGCGGCGCTTCATCGAGGAGCGACGCTGCTTCCAGTGCGGCCGCACCGGTCATCGTTTCGGCAGCTGTCAGGAACAGGCTGGCTCAACTCGGCGCCAGTCGGGAAGAGGAGGTGCTCCGCCGGGCCTCGAGAGGGCACCAGCAGGTGGGCTCACCCCAGCACTACCATCAGACACACGTACATTTCTGGAGGTGGCGGTTAACTGTGGGGGTAACGTTAGGGGAACGAAGGCTCTCATTGACTCAGGGGCGGCGGGCAATTTCATTCACTTGGGGTTGGTGAGAGAATGGGGAATCCCGGTAGAAGAGTTGGGGGTTCCTATTCCAGTCTACGCCCTGGACGGTCAGCCCCTGGGCAGTGGGAGTGTCACTCAACGCACTGTTCCTATACACATCCGGGTGGCGGGTGGGGGGTGGGAGTGGGTTCAATTAATTGTCATTGTCTCCCGCTATTCTGTAATGGTGTTGGGTCATCCTTGGTTGTCTTCATGTATACGTAATATTAATTGGAGCACGGGCAAGCTCTCAACGGAGGTCGACGTGAAGTCGGTCGTCGGCGAGAGTTTGTCCACTCCCTTGTCTCCCTCCCCCTCTTCTCTTTTTTCTCCTTCTTCTCTCTCCAGGATGGTGGGGAGCGTCGCAGATTCTGTTCCACCCTCTAATCCCGATTTGATAGGGGTTCCTGAGATCTATTGGGACCTGGCGGACGTTTTTAGCAAGACGCGTGCTAAAGCACTACCGCCTCATAGATCATACGACTGTCCCATTAATCTCCTACCCGGTACCTCCCCGCCTTGCGGGCGAATGTTCTCTCTCTCACGCCCCGAGACCTTGGCCATGAACACCTACATTGAGGAGGCATTGCTTGCGGGGCACATACGTCCTTCCACATCCTTGGCCGGCGCTGGTTTCTTCTTTGTTGATAAAAAAGATGGGGATCAGCGTCCGTGCATTGATTATAGGGGATTGAATGACGTTTCCATCAAGAACCGATATCCTTTACCTCTCATGGACACAGCCTTTGAGTACTTACAGGGGGCGCAGGTCTTTTCTAAACTTGATTTACGTAATGCATACAATCTGGTCAGGATTAGAGAAGGAGACAAGTGGAAGACTGCATTTAATACGCCTAATGGTCACTATGAGTATTTGGTCATGCCCTTTGCTTTGGCTAATGCTCCGGCAGTCTTCCAAGCCCTGGTTAACGACGTGCTGCGAGACTTGATTGGGGTGTCGGTGTTTGTTTACCTAGATGATATCCACATTTTTTCTCGCGATATGGTGCAACACCAACTGCAAGTTCGGGAGGTGCTAGACCGTCTCCTCAAGCATCAACTATTCGTTAAGGCCGAGAAGTGTGTGTTTCACACTGATACCGTTTCCTTCCTGGGCTTTGTGTTGACGAAGGGTGATCTATGCATGGATTCGGCCAAGGTGAGTGCAAGGGGTTACAACGTTTTTTGGGCTTTGCACATTTTTACAGGCGCTTTATTCGCAACTTTAGCGCCTTAGCCAATCCGTTAACAGCTCTCACTAAGGCCTCTCTCCCTGGCTTTGAATGGTCGCCTAGGGCAGAGTCGGCCTTCTGTGATCTCAAACGTCGGTTTACATCATCGGTGGGACATGGGGATCCAACATGTGGAATTTCAGACAACCTTTTCACTACCTGTTGTAGAGGCTGATGTGGCTTGCGTAGAATATGCTTAATTTGTCCAAGATAGTTCTCAAAAGGGAATCCTGAGATATTATCTAGAGTGCCAAACTTCCTGTATTCCTCAGCCAAATGAATAAGCTGGTGTACACAATTTCATCTTTTCCATACACTGTCCCAAAGTGTTCAACAAAAGAAACCATCAACTTGTGCACAAAGGCCAACATTTCCTCAGAAATACTAGGGGACAGCAACAAGTACATTCCAACAGAAAACAACATGAAGTTGTCATACAGCTCACTGGGGAGGGAATCCTTCAAAACAACAGGACCCCAATACAACATGAAGGATCGCAACTCAGTAGCTTTCCAGCGATCTAACTCTGACAGTTCCCTTGGTTTACGGTTAAATTCACAAGGCATGTAGGAACGTAGCTTTAGCAGTTTACCTGAAATGGCTTGTACAGTTTTGGAAGGGACCCTTGTTGCCAAATTCTTCCCCTTTAACCATATATTAAGCAGTTTCCTTGTAACTCCGAGACAACAGAGATGCATGTAATCAGTTGGAAACATAGAAACCATCTTAACTAAACCTGTTAAAGGGCTCGTCCCATTGTGATGTGCCTCATCAACCATGTCTGAGAAACTGGAGTCTGTCCTAAGTCTGACTTTTGTTTCAGGATATGTCATTTTATTTCTCCATACACCCTCCTGAAAACACTTGTCATTTATTTTCACTTTGATCACTGATAGTTAGTGGTCTGTTTAGTGGCAAGTCTGAAGTTGATAAATCTAGTGGCAAGTCTGATCTAGTTGTTAAATCTAGTGGCAAGTCTGTCTTTGGTAAATCTAGCAGGCACTCAGTAGAGGCTGTGACAGGATCTGTGTTCTCTAAAGAGTGATGGTTTGTCCTTGAATTAGCAGCAAAAATTTACTTATAATCAGTGAGGATAGCCTGCTCTGTCTCTCTCAGTAATTTGTTGACTCTATGTCTTTTAGCCCGAGAATAAGATGACATAGTGATGAGGTGCTGTAGTCAATGTAATGGTACAAAAATTGTGCTATTTACTTGGCTAGAACAGGTCTTTGCTTCAATTGCTGCAACGCGCGGCTTCTTGAAACTGGTACGTGATTCTGGAAAAAGAAAGAAAAAAGGGGGGAGGGTCCTGATTAATGTGCTGCATTGCAATGTGCAGGGTGAAACGCTTGCATAATTCTACATTTTGATCAATATCAAGAGAGTTCATTATTATATTATTGTTATATTTTTCATTATAAAATACCATGCATATAACCAAACGTCTAACTATATAGTCAATGTAATGGTACATAAATTGTGCTATTTACTTGGCTAGAACAGGTCTTTGCTTCAATTGCTGCAACGTGCGGCTTCTTGAAACTGGTACGTGATTCTGGAAAAAGAAAGAAAAAAGGGGGGAGGGTCCTGATTAATGTGCTGCATTGCAATGTGCAGGGTGAAACGCTTGCATAATTCTACATTTTGATCAATATCAAGAGAGTTCATTATTATATTATTGTTATATTGTTCATTATAAAATACCATGCATATAACCAAACGTCTAACTATATACTATCTGTATGTCATGTATGTCCCTATGCCATAAATGTCATCATGTGTATGTCATAAATGTCACTATGAATTGAAAATGGGGGACCCTGATGTAAACAAGACAAAAACGTCTTTCTCTGGTCTGCATCCCCTTAACAATTGTGTGTATTGAGCCATACTGTATTGTACCCCTTCAGCAATCTGTTAAATAAAGTTTTCATTCATTCATTCAACATTAGCAGGACCAGTGGCATGCCAAACAGCCTGCAAACTACCTGGCGTTCTATCGCCATGCTCTAAGACAAACTCTAACCTTAACCAACTTCGAAAGAGTGCCTAAGCTTAAAGGGGAGATGAAGCATATAGCGATATAAACATAGTCATAGCATCAAATTAGTATTTAGATAAGCCACAGAAAAAATCACGTTATAAAAATAAGCAGTTTCTAAGAAAAAACGATTTGTTATGTGAAGCGCTTTATCAACATGGGCGCCGCCATTTTGTTTGGTGACATCACCGTCGTGGGGCATTTAGCTAGCTGGCTACCTAGCCGCAGCCGGGATTCAAAGCCAACTAGCCGGCTAACCCAGCTCACTAAATGCTGCATGTAGCTAGCAGAACTGTAAAATTAGTTTGAACAGCCAGGAGCAATACAAAAAGAACCACGCGGTCCCATTGTCTGGTAGGCAACGTTGCATTTACGGATCCACGTGTTTACTAGGCCAGCTACCGCATGCTTCCTTGACTACTTCCTGTTCACCCAATAAGCATGCTTTTGATTGGCTGAGTCGCACAACGTCATTCAGTACCAAAGCATGCAATTGGAGCACGCAATTTCTGTTCGTTTGGCGCTAGAATAATTACATCGAAATAATAAATAACTGGTTATAGGTCTTAAACAACCGTACGATTCCACTTGCACACTCTCCAGAGTTATATTAAGTACACACTAACGAATATTCATGAATATTTATCTTAGTTGACGTATATATATTTACCTACCAAACTGCAGCATGCACATGCACAACACCGTCAAGAGTACACCGGTCACACTCACAATAATGTTATTTTTCACTGAACACAGTTAAGATAAAAGTAATATAGCCAAAACGTACTGTAAATCACTTAGTAGAATCAAATCCGGGGGATGTCGACGTTGCTGTTCTGTTGCCAGTTCACAATGAGAGAGTGCTGCATTAGATAGTGGAAGCTAGGGTATGTGGCTGGGACGTACCATATCTGTTTTTAATTGGGGGGGGCATTCGGATCGGTACAACTTAATGACGATAAACAGCATACGTTGAACAGCATACGTTGATCAACATTTATTAGATATTGGCATTTCAATCATTAAAATGCAACCACAAAACAATATTGATTCAATGACATGTTTTCAACATCGGTCAATTGGTTCATCGGTTAATGGGTGATCCACCATCAATCGTCGACCTTAACCAAAAATCAAGCATTTTGACCATAAATCAACATTGAATTAACACCTTTTGCTATCTGGGTATTGATCTGTACTGTATTGTACCCATTCTGCAATCTGTTAATAACGTTTTCAATCAATTCAATCAATGAATCAATCAATCTGTCTGTCTGGAAGGATACATAATGTCTGTCTGTCTGTCTGTCTGGAATGATACATAATGTCTGTCTGGAAGGATACATAATGTCTGTCTGTCTGTCTGTCTGAAGGATACATAATGTCTGTCTGTCTGGAAGGATACAGAATGTCTGTTGTCTGGAATGATACATAATGTCTGTCTGGAAGGATACATAATGTCTGTCTGTCTGTCTGGAATGATACATAATGTCTGTCTGTCTGTCTGGAAGGATACAGAATGTCTGTCTGTCTGTCTGGAAGGATACAGAATGTCTGTGTGTCTGGAATGATACAGAATGTCTGTCTGGAAGGATACATAATGTCTGTCTGTCTGGAATGATACATAATGTCTGTATGTCTGAAGGATACATAATGTCTGTATGTCTGAAGGATACATAATGTCTGTCTGGAAGGATACATAATGTCTGTCTGGCTGGAATGATACATAATGTCTGTGTGTCTGGGAGGATACATAATTTCTGTCTGGAAGGATACATAATGTCTGTCTGGAAGGATACATAATGTCTGTCTGAAAGGATACATAATGTCTGTCTGTCTGGAAGGATACATAATGTATGTCTGTCTGAAGGATACATAATGTCTGTCTGGAATGATACATAATGTCTGTCTGGAAGGATACATAATGTCTGTCTGTCTGGAAGGATACATAATGTCTGTCTGGAAGGATACATAATGTCTGTCTGGAAGGATACATAATGTCTGTCTGTCTGGAAGGATACATAATGTATGTCTGTCTGGAAGGATACATAATGTCTGTCTGGAATGATACATAATGTCTGTCTGTCTGGAAGGATACATAATGTCTGTCTGTCTGTCTGTCTGTCTGTCTGTCTGGAAGGATACATAATTGTTAGGATCGGGGGTGCTAATGAAGGTGAGAACACAGTATGTAGACAAGGGAGAAGGAACGAGGCAGAGACAAGGGGTGAAGCTTAAAGAAGGGATATTTACTAACAACCATACTACAAAACAAAGCCGGGCTGGCTCTGGAACAAACACGGACTGAGCACGAAAAACAAAGAGCACCAAACAAAGCTAACAAAACAAACAGAAGAACAAGCTCACTTGACTTGACCACAACTCACATGATAGGACACAGGCACAGGCACGATATGGGAACAACACAGGGTACTGGAGGAAATGACGCCACAAGGAAGTGAGGACAGACCCACACTTAAATGCAAAGACTAATTACTAGGGATGCTCGATATTGGCTTTTTTACCGATACCGATATACCGATATTGTCCAACTCTTAATTTCCGATACCGATATCAACCGATACCGATATATGCAGGGTTTCCCCCCCCAAAAAACGGAATAATTTCAGGTAATTAACATTACATATCTCTTGTTGTGGAATTAACACAACATTATGCATACTTTTGACAATAAATAAAATCTGAATTTGTTCTTACTTGCTTGCCTGGCTAAATAAAGGTTATAGAAATGTAAAAAAAAATTAAATAAAAAAAATTGAAAACCGATACCGATATTTTCCGATATTACATTTTAATGCCGATATCGGCCGATAATATCGGTAGGCCGATAATATCGGACATCCCTACTAATTACAATGAGCAACACCTGGCAAGGCCAGGCCAAAACACATAATCAAATAAACACCAAACTAGAGACAAAAAGCAATATCACACGCAACAACAAGACAGGGAGACGACATCAAACAAAGGCAGGGATGGCCCAAGATAACACATAAGTGGAGATTAACTCTATTATTTTTAACCAGACCAAAATGGCCGCCTGCACCATCTGGCTCATCTGGCCACTAGAGGGAGGTAGGAGACCAGGTAGGAGACCACTGTCAGGAGGTAGGGAATGTCCAATGTCTTTACCATAACCGGCCCAGCAAGGGCTGGGCCTGGGGACGTTACACATAATGTCTGTCTGTCTGTCTGGAATGATACATAATGTCTGTCTGTCTGAAGGATACATAATGTCTGTCTGTCTGTCTGGAAGGATACATAATGTCTGTCTCTCTGGAAGGATACATAATGTCTGTCTGTCTGGAAGGATACATAATGTCTGTCTGTCTGGAAAAATACATAATGTCTGTCTGTCTGGAAGGATACATAATGTCTGTCTGAAGGATACATAATGTCTGTCTGAAGGATACATAATGTCTGTCTGTCTGGAAGGATACATAATGTCTGTCTGTAAGGATACATAATGTCTGTCTGTCTGGAAGGATACATAATGTCTGTCTGGAAGGATACATAATGTCTGTCTGTCTGGAAGGATACATAATGTCTGTCTGGAAGGATACATAATGTCTGTCTGTCTGGAAAGATACACAATGTCTGTCTGGAAGGATACATAATGTCTGTCTAGAAGGATACATAATGTCTGTCTGTCTGAAGGATACATAATGTCTGTCTGTCTGAAGGATACATAATGTCTGTCTGTCTGGAAGGATACATAATGTCTGTCTGGAAGGATACATAATGTCTGTCTGGAAGGATACATAATGTCTGTCTGGAAGGATACATAATGTCTGTCTGTCTGGAAGGATACATAATGTCTGTCTGTCTGGAAGGATACATAATGTCTGTCTGTCTGGAATAGACACAGTTTTCATCTCATCATCTGTGCATAACAGGTACATAATTTACCTAATGGAGCCTGGACCTGGCTGGTGGAGGTCCCAGACGAGCGTCTGCAGGTCACATGACTGTGGCTCTGTGACTACATTCTTACACCCAAGAAGGGAATGGAATTGAATGGGAAATGACACGAGGTAGATGCTAATTTGATTTGATTTGATTTGATATTTTTTATTTTCGTGTCTTACATACAGATGTATGCCCAGCCCATATGGGCTTACAAGACACATAACAATAAGTATATAATAATATACTTTACCAATTACTTAACAAATGACATAGACCAAGATGGCCATAAAAAAAAAGAAAAATACAAGAAAATACAATAAAACGTAATATAACACAAGCTGTACTCAATGTAAATAAACAGAAAAACAAGGTGAATTCAAATACAATTATATAGGATACAGTGTGTTTTGTCTCAGGTGCCATGCCTTCTCCAAAAATCCTGCAAAACCGAAGATGTCCTCCACAAAAAAACAACTCAACATACAGCTCTCAGACTGCCAAAACAAATCTGGGTTTACAATTTGAATTTTTTCAAATAAAGCCCTCCTCAAAGTGGTGTACAAAGGGCAATAAAAAACAAAATGATATTCATCCTCCACCACTCCCAGATCACACAGAACACACAACCGCTCCTCCTCAGGTTTACCCTGGAATCTACCCACTTCCACAGCCAATGGCAGGGTGCCAGACCTCAACTGGGCACACAGAGACCTCCGTCTTCTCTTTAAGTTTAACATTACATAAGGTTCAGTAAAATACTCATTTTTAATTGCAATATATTTTCTAAGTTTAGGTTTTTTCAAAATCTCCACCTTCCACTTATCCTGATGGATTGTTGATCATTTTGTTTTAATTATGTGAACCTTACACTGCAAATTGTTCATAAAAATCATACTCAAGTCAGTAGAAGAAAAAATCATAGACATCTCTCTTGACCAGGGATGACCGTGTGCTCTGTCCCAATTAAAAAAAATTTTAGTCACCCTGCCATTTGGCAGCTGGACCAGGCGGTTCCATAACCTCACCATTTCACCTTTTTGCTTGACCAAGCAAGAATCCCACCCCATGTCCCCTTCTATAGCCCCTTTTGGTGTGTATTTATGGACTCCTAAAAAGTATCTTATGGCCCGGTTCTGGATCGCATTACATTCAGGAGCATCATCAAAACCCCATACTCCATCAGCATAAAACAAAACAGAACCCACCATTGAATCAAATAATTGTGTATATGTTGAAAACCCAAGGTCAGTGCACACTTTCATTTTACTCAACACGCCCCCTAGCGCCCTTCCTGCTGACTCAGACATTATTTTCCTTCCTTCTATGAAGCACATGTACTCATTAAAGGTGAAACCAAGATATTTATAAGAATGTGTGTAAATCAGGGGCGTTGGTCCAAATTGAAACTTATGACTACTCTGCTGTTCGTGTTTTTTCCTAAAGTGCATAATCTGTGTTTTTTCACTGTTAATCGCAAGTCTCCATTTCATGCACCAAGAACTCATAATATTCAACATGTTTTGTAAATTTGCTTCATTTTCTGCAAACAAAACAATATCATCAGCGTACAATAAAATACTTAGGATTATATTATCTATTGGAATACCAAGATTGGCTTGCTTGATTTCTTGCGCCAGGTCATTAACATAAAGGGCGAATAAAGTAGGAGAAAGCACATCTCCCTGTTTTACACCGAATGGTGTGGGGAACCAGCCGGTCCTAACATCATTCAGCTGCAGACAGGCAGATGGGGCCTTATACAGGCTTTTGATAGCCTTATAAAATAGTCCATCAATACCAGAACAGATTAATTTATAGTCCAAAAGCTCTCTATTAATCCAGTCAAAGGACTAATACTATGATTCCACCGAAACGCAGAACCAGCCAGTTGTACTTTGTCAAATTTGAGCTGCTGACTCACTTGGACAACGGACTGCAAGGCATTACAGTCAGCTAGGCCTGTGTTATTATTATAGCCAAAAACCATAATTCAATAGGCGCTGGTCTGATTCATGCCTGCGACAGATCTGACCTTTTCCTAAATTCACTTTCCCTGCGGCTGGAGAACTCATGTCTCATGTTGAAACTAGAACAACTAGGGATGTCCGATATTATCGGCCTACCGATATTGGCATTAAAATGTAATATCAGAAATTATCGGTATCGGTTTAAAAAAATAATAATAATAATTAGTTTAATTTATTTAACCTAATTTAAGCAAGTAAGAACAAATTATTATTTTATTTATTGTGAAAAGTATGCATAATGTTGTGTTAATTCCACGACAAGAGATATGTAATGTTAATTACCTGAAATTATAAAAAAAATTGGGGGGGAAACCCTGCATATATCAGTATTGGTTGATATCGGTATCGGAAATTAAGAGTTGGACAATATCGGTATATCGGATATCAGTAAAAAAGCCAATATCGAACATCCCTAATAACAACCTGAAGATGCTCTGCTACGTCAGGGGCTTCCAGGGCCTTCATACTGCATGACAGGAGCTTCCAGGGCCTTCATCCAGCATGGGAGGGGCTTCCAGGGCCTTCATCCAGCATGGGAGGGGCTTCCAGGGCCTTCAGCCAGCATGGGAGGGGCTTCCAGGGCCCTCAGCCAGCATGGGAGGGGCTTCCAGGGCCTTCAGCCAGCATGGGAGGGGCTTCCAGGGCCTTCAGCCAGCATGGGAGGGGCTTCCAGGGCCTTCAGCCAGCATGGGAGGGGCTTCCAGGGCCCTCAGCCAGCATGGGAGGGGCTTCCAAGGCGTTCATCCAGCATGGGAGCGGCTTCCAGGGCCTTTATCCAGCATGGGAGTGTCATGGTTTTTGCCTTATTTCACCTTTCTGTGAGGGACAGCTGTCTATTTTTGCTTTATTTCACCTCTCTGTGAGGGATATCTGTCAATCCCTGTTCCCTGTTGTTAATTTCCTCATGGGTCGGCAGGTGTGTGGGCTTGATTGCACCTGATGCAGTGCAGCTGTGCCTATGGCCATGTGGAGTCTATTTAAGTTTGGAGATTGCAGTGTCAACTGCTTTTTCATTTTCCTTGTGCTGGCTATACTTTTGGTCAGGCTTCATATATTTAAGTATAGTGCTGCCCTATTCAGCATTTAGCCTTCTTTTGTAGCTATACTCGTTTTCGTCTACTGGCTTAGTTTACACTTTATTTTATAAAGGCTCAGTCCTTTATGGTAGTGTTTTCTTTTGTTCTTTTGGAACTGCCCTTTGCACATAAACTCCAATGGTGGAGGTTTATTGTTTTATGTTTGCAATATAAACTCTGTTTTTAGGAGTTGCCTTTGTGGCTTATTTATTTTCTCTACAATACCTCTTTAATGAGTGTCGTCCTGTTTTTTTGGACATTACATATTTTCTTGAATACTCACTTTGAGGCTTCCACCTGTAAAGGTTGTTTTGTGTTGTTTATTTTTCCCCTTCTCCTAAAACGTCTGCGTAAGCAGTTAGTGGTTATCCGTTTTACGTATAACTTTAAGAGTCCCTATTATCTGCTCATGATCGACACACACACACACACCCACAGCCCTCACAGGGAGGGGCTTCCAGGGCCTTCATGGGAGGGGCTTCCAGGGCCTTCATCCTGCCTGCGAGGAGCTTCCAGGGCCTTCATCCTGCATGACAGGAGCTTCCACGGCCTTCAGCCAGCATGGGAGGAGCTTCCAGGGCCTTCATACTGCATGACAGGAGCTTCCAGGGCCTTCATCCTGCATGACAGGAGCCCCTCTCCTAACCCAACCCCCTCCAATGTACAGTAAATGTCCTAACCCAATAATACATGAGACCCTCTTCTTGGGACCAAGTAAGGTTTCGTCGATATTCCAATGTACAGTTACCCCCCTCCACCCCGCCTACTCACCCCCACCCCACCTACCCAACCACCTCCAATGTACAGTTCCCCCCCCAACCCCACCTACCCAACCTCCTCCAATGTACAGGTTCTATGTCAAATGTATATACTCTCTTTTTTAGACTCTTTTTGTATCACAAACAGTATTTGTAAATCTGGTATGTCATAAATGTATAGATGTAGCAGTACTGTCTATCTGTATGTTGTGTATGTCATATATGTTATGATTAATTGAAAATGGGGGACCCTGATGTAAACAAGACAAAAGTCTTTCTCTGGTCTGCAACCCCTTAACAATTGTGTGTATTGAGCCGTACTGTATTGTACCCATTCTGCAATCTGTTAATAAAGTTTTCAATCAATCAATCAATCCAGGGCCTTCATCCTGCATGGGAGCATTGTTGTTAATACTGCATCATTAGCTGTATGCTCTATGAATTAACAAGTTGTTAATACTGTATCATTAGCTGTATTCTCTATGAATGAACAAGTTGTTAATACTGTATCATTAGATGTATGCTCTATGAATTACCACATTGTTAATACTGTATCATTAGCTGTATGCTCTATGAATTAACAAGTTGTTAATACTGTATCATTAGCTGTATGCTCTATTAATGAACAAGTTGTTAATACTGTATCATTAGCTGTTTGCTCTATGAATTAACAAGTTGTTAATACTGTATCATTAGCTGTATGCTCTATGAAGTAACAAGTTGTTAATACTGTATCATTAGCTGTTTGCTCTATGAATTAACAAGTTGTTAATACTGTATCATTAGCTGTTTGCTCTATTAATTAACAAGTTGTTAATACTGTATCATTAGCTGTTTGCTCTATGAATGAACACATTGTTAATACTGTATCATTAGCTGTATGCTCTATTAATGAACAAGTTGTTAATACTGTATCATTAGCTGTATGCTCTATTAATGAACAACACGCACGCACGCACGCACACACGCACACACACACACACACACACCAGACAGACAGACAGACAGACAGACAGACAGACAGACAGACAGACAGACAGACAGACAGACAGACAGACAGACAGACAGACAGACAGACAGACAGACAGACAGACAGACAGACAGACAGACAGACACACACACACACACACACACACGCACACACACACACACACACACACACACACACACACACACACATTAGCATGTGCTCGTCCAGGAGTGTGTAAATGTTGGGGATTGTCCAGCTGAAGACAAGTCATATTAGCCTGGGCTGCCAACTCTTGGCATATTATCCCCAGGCTCGCTTTTCCCTCCCTCCCTCCCTCCCTCCCTCCCTCCCTCCCTCCCTCCCTCCCTCCATCCGTCTATCCCTCCCTCTCTCCCTCTCTCCCTCTCTCCCTCCCTCCCAATCTCCCTCCATCCGTCTATCCCCCCTCTCTCTCTCTCTCTCTCTCTCTCTCTCTCTCTCTCTCTCTCTCTCTCTCTCTCTCTCTCTCTCTCTCTCTCTCTCTCTCTCTCTCTCTCTCTCTCTGTCTCTCTATCTGCTTCTCTCTCTCTTTATCTCTCTTTCTCTATCTCTCTGTCTCTCTTTTTCTCTGTCTAACCCTAACCTTTTGATTATCAGACAACCTGCTCTACCTCCTGAGACACTGTCTAACTCTAACCTTCTGATTACCAGACGATTCTACCTCCTAAGACACTGTCGAACCCTACCCTTCTGATTACCAGACGACCTGCTCTACCTCCTGAGACACTGTCTAACCCTAACCTTCTGATAACCAGACGACCGCTCTACCTCCTGAGACACTGTCTAACCCTAACCTTCTGATTACCAGACTCTACCTCCTGAGACACTGACACTGTCTAACAATAACCTTCTG
The DNA here is from genome assembly GCF_963971535.1 of Notolepis coatsorum. NCBI lineage: Eukaryota > Metazoa > Chordata > Actinopteri > Aulopiformes > Paralepididae > Notolepis > Notolepis coatsorum. Next base: position 144,825,775 of record NC_140166.1, on the reverse strand, counting down.
ATTACCAGACTCTACCTCCTGAGACACTGTCTAACTCTAACCTTCTGATTACCAGACGACTCTACCTCCTGAGACACTGCCTAACCCTAACCTTCTGATTACCAGACGACCTGCTTTACCTCCTGACACACTGTCTAACCCTAAGCTTCTGATTACCAGACGACCGCTCTACCTCCTGAGACACTGTCTAACCCTAACCTTCTGATTACCAGACTCTACCTCCTGAGCACTGTCTAACTCTAACCTTCTGATTACCAGACGACTCTACCTCCTGAGCCACTGTCTAACCCTAACCTTCTGATTACCAGACTCTACCTCCTGAGACACTGTCTAACTCTAACCTTCTGATTACCAGATGACCGCTCTACCTCCTGAGACACTGTCTAACCCTAACCTTCTGATTACCAGACGACCACTCTACCTCCTGAGACACTGTCTAACCCTAACCTTCTGATTACCAGACGATTGCTCTACCTCCTGAGACACTGTCTAACCCTAACCTTCTGATTACCAGACGATCGCTCTACCTCCTGAGACACTGTCTAACCCTAACCTTCTGATTCCCAGACTCTACCTCCTCTTGTCTTGAACATTGAAAACCAGTTGATCCTTTTCAGCTGCATTTTATGGTATTATGGCTATATCATTAGTTTTGCCTGATGAAGACACAGATGAGCTGTAACTGTAGGCTCAGTTCAGCCTGGCGGGTCATCACCTCAGTGTCTGCACCCGTGCCGAGACAGATCCTGGCGGGTCATCACCTCAGCGTCTGCACCCGTGCCGAGACAGATGGAAGCTCCTCCACTTAACCGACTCTGTGGGAAGTCAATAGTGTCCACTTGAACTTTAAACGATTCACTCTACAGTAAGTGACCTCCTCCGTCTTCTCTAATGTCGAGCTGAACCGCAGAACTTCAAGAGTAGCTAGCATCTGTATTGTATATTTCTGTATCAACGGACAATAAATAACTATATTATCTTATCTTAAAGCTTGATATTCTCCCCTCTGTTGCAGAGTTTAAAACCTTGATCTCCAACCTTTGTCAATCAAGTGGTCCGTGTTTTAATTTATGTTACCCTTGCTTTTAGCCTTGTCTTGTTGTCTTATTGTTATGACTTGATATGCTTTTTTTATGCAAATGTCCTCGATGTGGCTGTAAATGAGGGAAACCTCAATTGCCTTTTGAGTTTAAATAACGGTTTGAAATTAAATGCAGTGTCTGTTGAGAAGCACAGAGATACGCTTTATATCCTGTGATTCAAGTTAAAGTATAGTAGTCAAGGGAACAGGTCGGCGAGAGGGAGAGAGAGAGGGGGGGAGAGAGAGACGAAGAAAGAGAGAGAAAGAGAGAGAGAGAGAGAGAGAGAGAAAGAGAGAGAGAGAGAGAGAGAGAGAGAGAGAGGGAGAGAGAGAGAGAGAGAGAGAGAGAGAGAGATAGAGAGAGACAGACAGACAGACAGAGAGAGAGAGACAGAGACAGAGAGAGAGATAATTATAGAATCGATTGCACTGTACGGCAGTGAGGTATGGGGCCCTTTATTAGTAACGGATTGGGCAAAATGGGACAAAAATCCAATTGAGATCCTGCATGTAGAGTTCTGCAAAACAATTCTCAGGGTACAAAGGAAAAGCCCAAACTCTGCATGCAGGGCTGAATTAGGACAATATCCGTTACTCATAAATATGCAAAAAATATCAATACAATTCTGGAGCCATATTAAAAAAAAGTGACCCGGCCTGCTATCATCATAAAGCCCTGGCCTGCCAAGAGCTGGACCTACAAAGGAGCCCTACATACAGGTATAAAGACACTATGGTAGTACGTCATACTCACCAACAGCGTAACTAGTGAGAGTAGGTAAGGGATATGTACAGATATAGTATCTACAGATATGTAACAAGGGTTATATGCAGGTATGTCCAGACAGATGTGGATAGATATATGTATATGGTAAGAATAAAAACGGTATATACAGCATTATTGCATAGTATATATATAAAGTATATACAGCATTATTGTACATGCTATCCTACAGATGTATATGGGTTATATGCAGGTGTATAAAGAATAATTCATTCATTCATTAACTAATTAAGAAATAATGTTTGTGTCTAGAACTTCTCCGTGAAATAGCTTTTTAACCTCCACGCTTAACCCTTTCACTACCACACTACCAAAGGGTTAACCCTTTCACACCACACTACATAAGGTTAACCCTTTCACTACCACACTACACAATGTTAACCCTTTCACTACCACACTACAGAAGGTTAACCGTTTCACTACCACACGACAAAAGGTTAACCCATTTCACTACCACACTACAGAAGGTAAACCGTCTGTAGTGTGGTAGGTTAACCGCCTGTAGTGTGGTAGTGAAAGGGTTAACCTTCTGTAGTGTGGTTGTGAAAGGGTTAACCCTTTGGTAGTGTGGTAGTGAAAGGGTCAATCCGACATCTAACCACTGCAATCTGATTACGGTTTGATTTCAGTACCTATCATGGCCCGCAGTAGGCTAACCATTCCGATGGTTTGAGTAACCAGGGGTTCAAAGGTCACACATGGGTGCGTATTGTCCCTCCTTACTGAGGTCACATCGTTCAAAAGACTCACTGACTCGCGGCTACCGTGCGAGTAAAGGGAAAACACGAAAAAAAGAAAATACTTGACTGTCAGAAGATTGGCACCATCATTTCTGGGATATGATATTTGTTTTAACAAGAGAGGGAACGAGGTGGAAGAGTGATATTAGGACAGAGGTAAATCATAAGCTGTGGTTTCTGAGCGCGGACAACGGAGGTAAAAGCATGGTTCTGTAAGGATCTGCGCTGCGTTCGCCAACAGAAACAGTCACAGTAAAAGGGATACTGGAGTTACTTTCAAATTGGCATCGGCCGCCAGAACAAATGCAGACCACGCTGTCAGGCTGAGCAACGTCTAAGAAACCGTCCAAAAGATCCATTTAAAGATAAATCAAAAGACTCATTTTAGAGAGACGATTTATGGAAAGATAGAGGCTATCTGTTCCTCGAGACAGGCCACGGGAAATTGTACATAAATCGAATCTGATCTTGATGTGATGTATTGGCCCTATATTAATTTTTAAAGTGTTATTCTAAGGCCGTTTTTAAAGTTGGTGTCGTGTTGTGAGTTTTGTCCGTCTCTGGCACGTGAGCGTGGCTGTCATCGCCTCATCAATCAACCTTATATTGGGATTATGAAAATATGATCAAACATGAAATCATGACCTCAGACCAGATTCCATCAGTTATCTTGTTGCCGTTTTTGTGTGTGAGTTGTGTGAGGACTCTTAGCTTCAAGGTGTTCCCCTGTTCTGTGGGAATACATCGCTACCTCGCCTCATTTCAACTCTACTGCTTGAATCCCTGTGGGAAGCAGGGGTGTAAAAAGTACCCAGAAATTATACTTAAGTGAAAGTATGGGTACCGTCTCAAAATCTTACTCAAGTAAAAGTCAGAGTATCTGGCTAAAAACACACTTGAGTAAAAGTCTAAACGTTTCTACTTTGAAATGTACTTAAGTACTAAAAGTAAAAACTTTTTTCTGACTTGTCTATTCTTCTGATAGCAGGTGTTTAATTAAAGATCCCTGCTTTCTAGTCTTGCACAAGCACCAATCAGCATGGGTATGGGCGGGTTCATTTTCCATTGATGGGGATTTGATTGGCTGTTTTTAAATAAAGCGCGGCCGCAGGATTAATAACGCTAACATTAGTTTGGCCAGAGAAACAAATATACTAATTAAAATGGTTGGACCTGCGAGATTTGTACTTTTTACTTTGTAGGTCTGCATTTTAAATGTAAGGAGTAAAAAGTATGTTTATTTTCTCTGAAATGTAATTGAGTAAAAGTACAGTATACAAACCTAATAATACTCGAGTAATGTACAAATCCCCCAAAACAATACTTAAGTATTGTAACAAAGTACAATTACTCAAGTACATTACACCCCTGCATAAAACTAAAATGGATTTTTTTTTAGTGATAGTACCTATAGTAGTTCATTCTACTTGGTTATGTGTCGTTTTAGAATCATATCCACTCTATCTTTTCCATGTTTTTTTTTGTAGAAATGTATAATAAAAAAATTCTCCTTTTATCCAAAGCGCTTTACAATTTGTTCCTCACATTCACCCGTTCACTCACACATTCACACACCGACGGCGGCGGAGGCGACCATGCAAGGTGCTGACATGCTCATCGGGAGCAGTTAGGGGTTAATAAGTGTCTTGCTCAAGGACACTTCGACCCGTGGCCCAGGAGGGGTTCAGGGGAACCGGGAACCTCCGGATTACCAGACGACTGCTCCACCTCCCGACCCACTGTCGCCCCCCCCATGCCGCTCTGAATATGGGCAATGGTTTAAAGCCAAAATACATACAAGTATGGTCAGGGGCGTAGCTGGGGGGGGGTAGCTTAGGATGATTCCAAGGGCCCAGCACTGGGGGGGGGCCCAACTTTTTTTTTTTTTTTTTTTCTTTTTTTTTTTTTATACTAGACATCACTCAGGTGTATGATTGATGCTCTCATTGATACTATGTTTGTTTCTGAAGTGTGTGTGTGTGTGTGTGTGTGTGTGTGTGTGTGTGTGTGTGTGTGTGTGTGTGTGTGTGTGTGTGTGTGTGTGTGTGTGTGTGTGTGTGTGTGTGTGTGTGTGTGTGTGTGTGTGTGTGAGATATATAGAGAGAGAGGGGGTGAGAGAGATGAGGAAGGGGCAAGAGAGAAAGAGACCTGGGAGAGTGTGTGTGAGAGAGGGGGGGGGGGGGGGTGATTACTCAGCCCTTGTGTGGGTGAATGTAACAAGTTCCTAACATTTTCTTTCCCCTATTATTTCATGCACACTTTATTCATTGTTTTAAATTATTTTCTTTTAAGTTATTTTGTGCATCACTCTGTTTTGAATTTGATGCAAATTTGCTATGCATGAGGGTCATCCTTTTGTGTTAAATGGCTGCATAAAGCAAGCATTTGTTGACTCGCATGTTGATAAGAGTATTAAAACTTGGAACTTGAAAAATATCTGTTTAAGGTAGAAAAAAAAAGAGAAAAAAAATTTGATTCAGACTGTCCAGGTCCGCTCCCACCACAGAGCTTGCTTTTTTGACCAGTTTGTTTATTTTGTGTGTTGGTGTTGCCCCCCCAGCATACCACAGCGAAGAAGAGGGCACCAGCAACCACAGACTGGTAGAACATCTGCAGCAGTTTGCTGCAGACATTAAAAGACCTGAGCCTTCTCAGGAAGAACAGTCTGCTCTGTCCCTTCCTGTAGGGCCTCGATGTTGTTCGTCCAGTCCAGTTTACTATCACTTGACCCAGGGTTGTTCCCAGCCTAGTGCGACTCAAGGTTCTTTGGTAGACTATTGCATTGGTCCATTCATTGAAGATGAACGCAATGCGACATCCTTTACTAGGCTCACCCACCAACAGTGCAGGTGCTGAACTGCTGATCCGAATGTATAGGTAAAAACCATATTATGCGTTTTCATCAATAAATAAATGGGCAAAAAAAAATTCGCTCGCGCGCTGACGCGCGCTCGCATTAATTGGGGGCCCATTAATACATTCTTTTATGGGGCCCAGAATTTACAGCTACGCCCCTGAGTATGGTACTAGGCACGCCTGTAGGGAAACGTTGACACTGCTACTACCAAAATCCAATGCAGCAAAGAAAACTGTGTTATATATATCATGTCATATTGGAATAAACTGCCAGTACATCTTACTCAGATAACCAGTAAGATACGTTTTAAAAATAATTTGAAAAGAGCATTGAGAGAAAAAGAAATTAGTTTACATTAAAGAAAAACACAGATACTGTAGTTTACACTGTAAAGATATGACTGTCTGAGAGTTTAATCCCTTTTATTGTATTTTCTGTGATCTGATACTCTGTTTGTGTACTGTAATGCTATTTGGAATAATTTGTATATGTAGGAATATTGGAATATCTTTTTAAATGTATGCTACTATAATGTTATGTATGTATGTACTGTTTGTGTTGTGTGTGGACCCCAGGAAGACTAGTTGTTTCTGGAGTGATGACTAATGGGGATCCGTAATAAAATAAAAATAAAAATAAATACAGGATTGGGATTTACTGTAAAACAAGGACCACATCCTTCTTGTGGAGAACATTGTGGATTCTAATGAAATCCAGCGTCTGCTGAGAACAGAGACCCAGTTGGCCGTCATTGTCGACCTACTAAGTTTCCTCCAAGAAGTTGTCAATGTTGCAAGAGAAAGATGAGCTCACTGTCGTAAATAACCTTTCATATGGTGCCACTCCCATGACAACAAGCTGCCAGACTGACCTCAGGAGAACCAGCACCAGGGCCCATGATTGGTCAGGGCGTTCGTACATGGGCCGTCTGAACATGATTGGTCAGGGCGTTCGTACAAAGGCCGTCCTGAACATGATTGGTCAGGGTGTTAGTACATGGGCCATCTGAACATGATTGGTCAGCGTGTTAGTAATAATAATAATAATTAATAATAATTTAGGACCTGCTCAGAGGTCATCAATCTGCACGCATGCAATGCATGCATGCGATTCGTATCTGCGATTAACCCATCCCGTCGTCCTTCCCCCCCAAGGGCAGCCGGGAGCAGACAGGCATCAACGTGAGCCGCGCCAGGGGACAAATCCAAGTGATCCTGTCCGTCTTCGTCAAGGACGCCACAGCGTTAGCGATCTGTTGTTGTGCATGTTTTTCCATTGGGTTTATCTTATCGGGGGGGAAACCCTTGCGAGCACGGGGAGAACATGCAAACTCCACACAGAAATGCCTGGGAGATACCCCACCTGGGTAACTGGCATCATGGAAACCTGGTCCCCAAGCGGGAATCGAACCCTAGACCGTCTTGCTGTGAGGCGACAGTGTTAACCACTACACCACCGTGCCGCCCTAGTACATGGGCCGTTTGAACATGATTGATCAGGGTGTTAGTACATGGGCCGTCTGAACATGATTGGTCAGGGTGTTAGTACATCTGAACATGATTGGTCAGGTGTTCGTACATGGGCCGTCTGAACATGATTGGTCAGGGTGTTAGTACATCTGAACATGATTGGTCAGGTGTTCGTACATGGGCCGTCTGAACATGGCAATTATGTCCGACAGCACACATTATGTGCCTTTATGCACTGCAATTATGGTCATCTGTACACACTATTTGAGTGTGTATGAGGCAACTCTTGCCGTATTAACAAAATATGTTTCCCGAACCTACCTACCATCTACCCACCTAACTTCCTCCCTACCTCCCTACCATCTACCTTCCTTCCTTCCTTCCTTCCTTCCTTCCTTCCTTCCTTCCTTCCTTCCTTCCTTCCTTCCTTCCTTCCTTCCTTCCTTCCTTCCTTCCTTCCTTCCTTCCTTCCTTCCTTCCTTCCTTCCTTCCTTCCTTCCTTCAAGTCCAACTGTTGCTTCCTCTCTGTCATTATTCTTTCTGTTTTCCCTCAAAACTTAAATTTTTTTGAATTTGTTTTTGAATTAGGGGTAGGTTGCTCTATAAGCCTTCGGCTTCAAACCTATCATTTTCGTTTGTTTATTTGTAAAAAAATTCGAACAATTATTTGTTTATGTGTATTTATTTGTATGTGTAAACATTTGAAATAAAATAATTCATTCATTCATTCATTCTCTCTATCTCCTTCTCTATCTCTCTCTCTCTCTCTGTCTCCCTCTCTCACTATCTCCCTCTCTGTCTCTCTCTCTCTCTCTCTCTCTCTCTCTCTCTCTCTCTCTCTCTCTCTCTCTTCTCTCTCTCTCTCTCTCTCTCTCTCTCTCGCTCCATGGTCTCTAGACTCAGAGTGACTTGTGTGACATCATCAGACAGCATCACTAATCTGTTGACCTCTCACCTCTATCCACTGCAACTTCCCTCGCATCTTCCGCTGACTCAACCACTGTCTCTACTACCCAGTGTGTGTGTGTGTGTGTGTGTGTGTGTGTGTTTATGTCTGTGTGTTTGTTTATGTTTGGCAGTGGGGAGGTGGTTGTTGTGATGTCTCTGTGTACTGCCACCCCCCCACCCCCCACCCCCCTCACCCCCCAACCCCCCTCGGCCGTGTGTGTGTGCAACATCAGAACAGGCCAAACTCTTCTCCGCTTCGTTCAAATTTGTATTAGAATTTCCAAAATGAGATCACATCCACACAGAGACACATAACAAACAGGCAGCCGCCACAGAGACACAGAGACAGAGAGAGACAGAGACACAGAGACAAGTTCAAGTTCAAGTTCTTTAATAGTTGTCATACAGAAGTACAGAATACTTTCATACAAAATGCTTCTTACTGTTACGCTCCAGAGACTGTGCTAGACAAGATAGTATCAAATAACATAATAACATAATATAGCATGAATTTAGAAGAAGAAAAATGAGGTCACAGTGTTCGGTATAGACATATGTACAATGTTCTGAGTTACCATATAATATACAATACACAATACTATGCAGTGTACTAATGTACAGTACTATCTAGTGCAAAGCAGAAATGGGATGAGGTACAATTTTAGGTACAATTTACAGTAAGGTGTACGAGTTGTAGTGCAATCCTTCATCCATAAATATAAAGTGTGGGGAGTGGGTGCTACAGTGTGTTTGTTTAAAGTGGGTGTGTGCTATAAAGTGTGTGGAGTGGGTGCTACAGTGTGTTTGTTTAAAGTGAGTGTGTGCGTGTGGATGTGTGTGCTATGTGCGTTTGGTGGTTGTTGTTGTGTAGTGTTCATTCATTGTTCGTTTAGCAGCCTGATGGCCTGGGGATAGAAGCTTCTTCTGAGTCTTTCTGTGCTCGCCTTGAGACTCCGGTATCGCTTGCCTGACCGCAGCAGTTCAAAGAGGCAGTTGTTCGGGTGACTGGAGTCTTTAATGATTCTCTTAGCCTTGCCCCCGCAACGCTTGTAGTAAATGTTCTGGAGGGTGGGGAGCCCCCCTCCAATTGTGCGTTCGGCTGAACGTGTCACTCTTTGTAGTCTGCTTCGGTCTTGTGCAGTGCTATTCCCAAACCAGGAGGTGATGTTGCCGGTCAAGATGCTCTCTATTGTACATGAGTAGAAGTTCTTAAGGATCTTCTGGCTGACTTGGAACTTCCTTAGGCGCCTGAGGAAGTAGAGGCGTTGTCGTGCCTTCTTCACAACACTGTCAATGTGTGTGGTCCATGTCAAGTCCTCGGATATGTAGGCTCCGAGGTACTTAAAGCTGTTGACTCTCTCAACCGGTGCCCCGTCGATGCTGAGGGGGCTGTAGTCCTTGACCCCCGACCTCCTGAAGTCCACAATCATCTCCTTTGTTTTGCTGACGTTCAGGGAGAGGCTGTTTTCCTGGCACCATCCCGCCAGGACCTTGACCTCTTCCAGGTAGGCCCTCTCGTCGTTGGCAGAGATCAGGCCCACCACCACTGTGTCGTCAGCAAATTTGATGATTGTATTGCTACTCCGCTGAGCCACACAGTCGTGTGTGTACAGGGAGTAGAGGAGGGGACTCAGAACACAGCCCTGGGGGGCCCCTATGTTGAGGGTGATGGATGAGGAGGTGCAGTTGCCTGCTCTCACCACCTGGGGTCTGCCAGTCAGGAAGTCCAAGACCCACTGGCAGAGGTCATAGCCCAAGCCCAGGTCCCTGAGCTTGGCTATGAGTATGGAGGGGACTATGGTATTGAATGCCGAGCTGTAGTCGATGAATAGCATTCTCACATAGTTCCCCTGCCTCTTGTCCAGGTGTGATGCTGCTGTGTGCAGCACATGGGATATGGCGTCCTCCGTGGACCTGTTGGGGCGGTATGCAAATTGCAGGGGGTCCATGTTGATGGGGAGGGAGGAGCAGATGTAGCCCTTTACTAGCTTCTCAAAGCACTTCATGGCTATGGAGGTGAGAGCTACAGGGCGGTAGTCGTTGAGGCAAGCAGGCTTGGATTTTTTGGGTACAGGGATAATAGTGGACTTCTTCAGGCAGGTGGGGATGACAGCCTGTTCTAAGGACAGGTTAAATATGTCAGTGAATACTGGGGCCAGTTGGTCGGCACAGACTTTTAGGACGCGGCCGGGGATGCCGTCCGGACCTGCTGCCTTCCTGATATTCACTTTTTTAAAGGTCCGCCTCACCTCATGCTCTGTTACCCTGAACACTGCGCCTCCATCAGCAGCCGACCCCCCCCCCCCCCCATTGCCGAGGCTTGTGAGCTGGTGTTGTTATTACCAGCATCAAACCTTGCATAGAAGGTATTGAGGTCATTTGCTAAGGAGATGTCACTGTTCAGTTTGAGGGAGGCGCCTTTGTAGTCTGTCATCGTTTTGAGCCCCTGCCACATAGCTCTAGAGTCAGCTTGTTCAAACTGGAGTTCAATTTTATCCCTGTAGCGCCGTTTGGCCTCTGACACTGTCCTCCTTACGTTGTATCGCGCCACCTTGTGGTCATTCATGTTGCCTGCCACTAGGCCGTCGTTGTATGCTTTGGTGCGCTCTCTCAGAGCTTCACGGACGGATTTGTCTACCCAGGGTTTTTGATTTGGGTAAACTTTCATTTTGGTAGTGGGGATTGTTTCTTTCACCCTAGTACAAACATAGTCCAGCACTGTCTCCGTGTAGACATTAATGTTATCTGTGTCGCGGAACACATTCCAGTCTGTGTAGTGAAACACTGACCGGATCGTCTCCTCTGACGTCAAATCCCATTTCTGCACCTCTCGCGAGACTACGGGAGTACTTTTAATTCTCTGTTTGTACTTTGGTGAAAGAAAGATGGACGCGTGATCTGATTTACCAAAGCCACTATCAGAATGAGCCTTGTAGCCACCTTTAAATTGCGTGTAACAGTGATCTAGGATGTTACCGCCTCTGGTGTTGCAAGTCACATGCTGATAGAAGTCAGGCAATACCTTTCTCAGATTGGCGCTATTGAAATCTCCCAGCACTAAAATGGCGGCGTTAACATTCGCCACTTGTATTCTATTTACCTCGTCGTGGAGTCTGGAGAGCGCAACCTTGTTGCTGGCTTGCGGTGGAATATACACTCCGATCAGGACGATCGCCGTTAACTCCCTCGGGAGGAAGAAAGGACGACACTTGATGGTTATATATTCCAGTTCTGGGGAGCAGTGGTTGGATAATTCCTTCACGTTAGTTGGATCGCTCCAATTTTTGTTAAACATGAAGGCAATACCTCCTCCACGTTGTTTACCGGACTCTGATGTCCGATCCTTGCGATGGATAAAGAAGTGATCTGCTGGTTGAATTGCGTGGTCTGGAACCTCCGGTATGAGCCATGTTTCGGTGAAGCAGAGGACGTTGCAGTCCCTAACGTCTCTTTGATATTGAATCCTTGCTCGGATGTCATCCAGTTTATTGTCAATTGATTGTACACACACAGAGACAGAGAGAGACAGAGACACAGAGAGACAGAGACACAGAGACACATAGAGACAGAGACACACAGAGAGACACAGAGACAGAGAGAGAAAGAGAGACAGAGAGACATAGAGACACAGAGAGACACACAGAGACAGAGAGAGACAGAGAGACAGAGAGACACAGAGACACAGAGAGACACAGAGAGACACAGAGACACAGAGAAACACAGAGAGACACAGAGACAGAGAGACACAGAGACACAGAGAGACACAGATACAGAGAGACACAGAGACACACAGAGAGACACAGAGACAGAGAGACACAGAGAGACACAGAAAGACACAGATACACAGAGACACAGAGACACAGAGACACAGAGACACATAAAGACACAGAGACACAGAGACACAGAGACACAGAGACATAGAGACACAGAGACACAGAGAGACACAGACCACCAAGTGACGGAGAAAAGACGTTACACAAGCAAAACTAGGGCTGGGCGATATGGCCTAAATATGATATCACGATATTTTCTGACCTTTCGGCGATACACGATACACATCACGATGTTTTTCTTTTTTACCCCAAACAATTCATTATGAGGCTTACCAAGACAGTATTTGAGTTTGCAAGCTAACATTAAAGACAAAATAAAATACCCATGCATTTAGCATTTTTATATTAGATTTAGATTATTAGATTATATATTGCATATGAGATATTATATGATTTAGATATGAAATATGATGAATTGAAAATGGGGGACCCTGATGTAAACAAGACTAAAGTATTTCTCTGGTCTGCATCCCCTTAACAATTGTATGTATTGAGCTGTACTGTACCCATTCTGCAATATGTTAAAGTTTTAAATCAATCAAT
>NC_140166.1:144786020-144808520 GCF_963971535.1 Notolepis coatsorum | reverse complement strand
GTGTGAGAGAGTGTGTACGTGAGAGTGTGTATGTGAGAGTGTGTGTGTGTAAGAGTGTGCACGTGGGTCAAGGACTACAGCCCCCTCAGCATCGACGGGGCACCGGTTGAGAGAGTGAACAGTTTCAAGTACCTCGGAGCCCACATATCCGAGGACTTGACATGGACCACACACATTGACAGTGTTGTGAAGAAGGCACGACAACGCCTCTACTTCCTCAGGCGCCTAAGGAAGTTCCAAGTCAGTCAGAAGATCCTTAGGAACTTCTACTCATGTACAATAGAGAGCATCCTGACCGGCAACATCACCTCCTGGTTTGGGAATAGCACTGCACAAGATCGTAGCAGACTACAAAGAGTGACACGTTCAGCCGAACGCACAATTGGAGGGGGGCTTCCCACCCTCCAGAACATTTACAACAAGCGGTGCAGGGGGAAGGCTAAGAGAATTATTAAGGACTCGAGCCACCCGAACAACTGCCTCTTTGAACTGCTGCGGTCAGGCAAGCGATACCGGAGTCTTAAGGCGAGCACAGAAAGACTCAGAAGAAGCTTCTATCCCCAGGCCATCAGGCTGCTAAACGAACAATAAACACTATGCAACAACCATCAAATGCACACAGCACACACACCCACACGCACACACTCACTCAAACAAACAACACACTGCAGCACCCACTCTCCACACTTTAGATCACACAAACACACTTTACACTTTATATTTATTGATAAAGGATTTGCACTACAACTCGTACACCTACTGTGAATTGTACCTAAATTGCACCTCGTCCCATTTCTGCCTTGCACTATATAGTATTGTATATTAGTACACTGCATAGTATTGTATATTGTATGGTAACTCAGTTACGTCTTCTGCATCGAACATTGTACATATGTCTAAACTGAACACTGTGACCTCATTTTTTTACTTCTAATTTTACTATGTTATTTTATTTCATACTTATCTTGTCTTGCACAGTCTCTGGAGCGTAACAGTAAGAAGCATTTTGTATAAAAGTATTCTGTACTTCTGTATGACAACTATTAAAGAAACTTGAAACATGTGTGTGTGTGTGAGAGTGTGTGTGTGAGAGTGTGTACATGAGAGTGTGTGTGTGAGAGTGTGTGTGTGAGAGTGTGTATGTGAGAGTGTGTGTGTGTGTGTGTGAGAGTGTGTATGTGAGTGTGTATGTGAGAGTGTGTACGTGAGTGTGTGTGTGAGAGTGTGTGTGTGAGAGTGTGTACGTGAGTGTGTGTGTGTGAGAGTGTGTATGTGAGAGTGTGTATGAGAGTGTGTGAGAGTGTGTATGTGAGAGTGTGTATGTGAGAGTGTGTGCGTGAGAGTGTGCACTGTGAGAGTGTGTATGTGAGTGTGTGTGAGTGTGTATGTGAGTGTGTGTGTATGTGAGAGTGTACGTGAGAGTGTGTGTGTGAGAGTGTGTGTGAGAGTGTGTATGTGAGAGTGGGTGTGTGTGTGTGTGAGAGTGTGTACGTGAGAGTGTGTGTGAGTGTGTGTGTGTGAGAGTGTGTGTGAGAGTGTGTATGTGAGAGTGTGCATGTGAGAGTGTGTGTGTGAGAGTGTGTACGTGAGTGTGTGTGTGTGAGAGTGTGTAAGTGAGAGTGTGTATGTGAGAGTGTGTATGTGAGAGTGTGTATGTGAGAGTGTGTACGTGAAAGTGTGTGTGTGAGAGTGTGTACGTGAGAGTGTGTGTGTGAGAGTGTGTATGTGAGAGTGTGTATGTGAGAGTGTGTGTGTGTGTGTGTGAGAGTGTGTACGTGAGAGTGTGTGTGAGTGTGTGTGTGAGAGTGTGTGTGAGAGTGTGTATGTGAGAGTGTGCATGTGAGAGTGTGTGTGTGAGAGTGTGTACGTGAGTGTGTGTGTGTGAGAGTGTGTAAGTGAGAGTGTGTATGTGAGAGTGTGTATGTGAGAGTGTGTATGTGAGAGTGTGTACGTGAGAGTGTGTGTGTGTGTGTGAGAGTGTGTACGTGAGAGTGTGTGTGAGTGTGTGTGTGTGTGAGAGTGTGTGTGAGAGTGTGTATGTGAGAGTGTGCATGTGAGAGTGTGTGTGTGAGAGTCTGTACGTGAGTGTGTGTGTGTGTGAGAGTGTGTATGTGAGAGTGTGTGTGAGAGTGTGTACGTGAGTGTGTGTGTGTGTGTGAGAGTCTGTACGTGAGTGTGTGTGTATGTGAGAGTGTGTATGTGAGAGTGTGTGTGAGAGTGTGTACGTGAGTGTGTGTTTGTGTGTGAGAGTGTGTATGTGAGAGTGTGTATGTGAGAGTGTGTGTGTGTGTGAGAGTGTGTACGTGAGTGTGTGTGTGTGTGTGTGTGTGTGTGTGTGTGTGAGAGTGTGTATGTGTGAACGTGTATGTGAGAGTGTGTATGTGAGAGTGTGTGTGTGAGAGTGTGTGTGTGAGAGTGTGTATGTGAGAGTGTGTGTGTGAGAGTGTGTGTATGTGAGAGTGTGTTTGTGAGAGTGTGTACATGAGAGTGTGTATGTGAGTGTGTGTACGTGAGTGTGAGAGTGTGTACGTGAGAGTGTGTGAGTGTGTGTGTGTGAGAGTGTGTGAGAGTGTGTATGTGAGAGTGTGTATGTGAGAGTGTGTATGTGAGAGTGTGTGTGAGAGTGTGTACTGTGATAGTGTGTATGTGAGTGTGTGTGTGTGAGAGTGTGTGTGTGTGTGTGAGTGTGTGTGTGAGTGTGTGTGTGAGAGTGTGTGTGTGAGAGCGTGTATGTGAGAGTGTCTGTGTGAGAGTGTGTGAGAGTGTGTGTGAGAGCGTGTATGTGAGAGTGTCTGTGTGAGAGTGTGTGAGAGTGTGTATGTGAGAGTGTGTATGTGAGAGTGTGTGTGTGTGAGTGTGTGTGTGAGAGTGTGTGTGTGAGTGTGTATGTGAGAGTGTGTGTATGAGAGTGTGTACGTGAGAGTGTGTGTGTGAGAGTGTGTATGTGAGAGTGTCTGTGTGTCTGAGAATGTATTTGTGAGAGTGTGCCTGTGCATGTGTGTGTGTGAGAGTGTGTGTGTGAGAGTGTGTGTATGAGAGTGTGTATGTGAGAGTGTGTGTGAGAGTGTGTGTGTGTGAGAGGACACGCTGTGATTTATGAACTGAGAGTAAATCGTTGACTGAACTGTTGGTCACCAGGTGATAAATGAGAAGGTCACACACTCTACCCTAAATAAACTACACTCCTCTGTACACATACACACATATACCCACAGGTACACACACATATACACACAGGCACACATTTACACACACACAGGCACACACACATATACATATACAGACATACACACCTATACTATGAATACACTATGAATTGAAAATGGGGGACCCTGATGTAAACAAGACAAACGTCTTTCTCTGGTCTGCATCCCCTTAACAATTGTTCTGCAATCTGTTAAGTAAAGTTTTCATTCATTCATTCATTCATTCATTCATTCATACACACAGGCACACACTCATACAGACATACACATTTTTACACACACAGGCACACACACACAGTATGGTAGTGGGCACAAACACGTACACATTATATGTATTACACACGTAACACACACAAACACCACCTCAGACATACGCATATGCAAGCTGACACACACACACACACACACACACACACAGAGAGAGAGCGTAGCAGCCATATTGGCCACAGCTGTGGGATCCTTGATAAGGATTTCATTTCCCCCACTTCATTATGACTGGACTCATCAGTCACTGGCGAAGTCAATACTCTGTGTTACATGACCATCTCCCAGATGGTACGGTTTATTCCCTCCAGCATCTTTAAGCAAAACAGCTCCAGATTTCACATGACATCATAGGATCCTCGGCTTTGTTCTCCGGTTTCTGGATGTAGCGGATAGGTGTCGGGATCACATCTCATCAAATGTCTGTTTTGACCAAGACTTTGTCAGCTAATCTGTTTTATGTGTTTTCTCTCCCGCGGTAGACTTCATTCTGCATGATTTACAGATAAAATCCACTATTCAAGTATACACAGTACATTTTTCAGTTTGAGTAAAATTTACTCAGCGAAATTTACTCTGTATAGTCGACATAAGTCCTACGACTATTCCTTGACTACTCGAGGGGAAACTCTAGTATTCACCTTCACCTATAAATGTACAATATACAGTAGGCATATATGTGAAAAAACAGTACTTAAGTATTGTAACAAAGTACAATTACTCAAGTACTTTACACCCCTGTGTACAGACTATGTGAAAATAAGCCTGTTCAGAGCCTATTGTACTCCGTTTTATACTGCCCACCTCTGGTGTAATTATAGCGCAGCAAAAATGAAAAAACTGCAGGTAGCATATAATGATGCATTTAGGATCCTCCTTAAGCTCCCAAGACGGACTAGTGCAAGCTATTTGTTTGTGACTACAAATGTCCCACCTTCCATCCTCTGCTGAGGAACCTGATGTTTAAATGTATGTGTCGACTATTAGAGTAAAAAAAACAGGATAATAGGTGCCATTACTGATGACAAACAAAGCGATACGAGGTACTCCTCTGGTTTGTGGAAACATTGGAATCGATGCCTTTATGTATTTTAATCTATGTTGTTGTACTTGTTTCTTTGGTATATGTGTAATATGGACCTTGAGTCTGGAATAAAGTCTTCATCATACTCATTAAAGTGTCTGATACAGTTATGAACTTATAACGGTATGAACACATTAGTTTTCTTTTTTTTGTGGCCATCTTGGTCTATATAACTTATTGTCAATGTCAAGTATACTATTATATACTTATTGTTTATGTGTCTTGTAAGCCCATATGGGCTGGGCATACACCTGTACGTAAGACACGAAAATAAAGAAACATCAAATCAAATCAAAAATATAACCTGAGTGATTTTCTCAAGCACCAGATATTTAATGGATTCTTGAATTCCTGTCATCAGAGAATGTCCTCGCTTGGCCAAACACAAGAGAACGTTCCAATACATATACAAATAAAGTTTATTATCGTTTAGTTTATTGTTCATTTCAAAGTGCAGATCGTGGGGCATCATAGAACGCAGAGCGCAGCGATATCAACAACATTTACGCAGAGATAAAGGTGGATTTAGCATCAGGTGTAGAAAGTCCATGAATGTAAATATCCCTGTCAGTGTGCCTTATATAAGTTGAACACTGAACACTGATCTCTCCACACGCAAGCACACATGAACACACACACACAAACACACACACACACACACACACACACGCACGCACGCACGCACGCACACACACACACGCACACACACACACACACACACACACACACACACACACCACACATCCTGCACTCTCACACACAAACACACTACAGGTCACTTTAAAAAAAAACATAACTGTATGTTTTTGTATAGTATAGTTAGTATAGCTAGTATAGTATAGTTATATATAGTATAACTGTATATTGTATAGTATATATAGTATATCTTTTTGTTTACATTGCTCAGCTGTCATGGCGGCACCGTCAGCTCTGACGCCAGTCACGGTAAATGCTCTGACAATACACCGGCCCTTTTTGTTTTTACTGTCTGTCAAATCAGTTCTCTGTGTTTACACCTACGACCGGGATACGCTACTGGAAATCAGGAAATCAGCATTTGGATTACACATTTTTGACAGCCCTCTGCCCGAGGAGCTACATGCCGACGGCACCTTACCTGGCTGGGGAGGCCACGCACGGAACCGAGGCACCCGACACGAACATCGTCGCAGCAGGCCGGCATCCCCCCGTCATCGGAGAAGCCCTCCCAAGCCTGCGCTGCCGTCTCTATGGCTCGCCAATGTCCGATCACTTAGGAATAAGTTCGACGAACTTCTACTGCTGATCCAAACCAACCTGGACTTTAAGAACTGCTCGGCGATCTGCCTCACAGAGACATGGCTGGATAAATCGGTGACCGACGCTGCAGTCTCCCCGCCCGGCTTCACATTATTCCGAGCCGACAGGTCCGAAGCTCTCAGTCTGAAATCGATTGGCGGTGGAATCAGCTTCATGATCAATGAGCGCTGGTGCAATAATTCCACCCTTCTGCACAGGTACTGCTCGCCCCACCTCGAATTCATGTCTGTGAAATGCCGAGCTTTTTACCTCCCCAGACAGTTCGCCTCGGTAATCCTAACAGGAGTATATATTCCACCCACTCAGTCAACTGAAGTGAGAGACAGGGCTATCAACGAGCTGTCGCGCCATATCTCCGACCTGGAACGCAAGCACGCCGACTGTAACATCACGGTGCTGGGAGACTTTAATCGCACCAATTTATCTAAAGAACTCCCACATTATAAACAACAAATCGACCGCCCCACGAGAGAACAGCAGATACTCAACCACTGTTACAACACCATAACATCCGCCTACAGTGCGCAGGTAACAGCTCCCCTCGGAAGCTCTGATCACGCTATGATACACTTGGTTCCTACCTACACTCAGAAAGTCAGGTCTGTCAAACCTCACTCTAGGAAAGTAAAAATCTGGTCAGATGATGCTATTGAGACACTTAGAGCCTGCTTTGAATATACTGACTGGTCTGTTTTTAGTGAGGCCTGTGACAATCTAGACTCCTACACAGACACAGTGTCATCCTATATAGATTTTTGTGTTAATCTCCATATCCCCACTAAATCTGTTAAAACCTATGGTAACAATAAACCGTGGTTCTCACTGCGTTCAGGGAGGGGGACACTGAGACTTACAAAGCAGCTAAATATGAACTTAGAGCTGCCATCAGGAAGGCAAAAACATCATATGCCACTAAACTGGAGGATACATTTGTTATGGTTTGTAACCGACCCCAATCGCACAACACAAGACAGGTATGATGGTTTGCCAAGAAACAGATATTTATTGAGAGACAGGGAAAAAGGGCACTGTCCCTTTAAGGGAGAACACAAATACAGGAATATAACAAGAGGGGAAAAACTAGGTGCCTTTAAGAGGCGGGCAGGAAAAGGGAACACTAAGGGAAGGTTAATGAACGCTAGGGGAAAGTTAAAGGAACACTAGGGGAAGGTTAAAGGAACAGAGGAACTAGAGACTAGGAGAAGTCGGGACAAGGAGAGCTAGGGAACAGGAGAACTGGGGACTAGGAGAACTAGGGACAAGGAACTAGGTGGAACTAGAAGGGGAGAACTTGGGACCAGGAACTAGGTGGAACTAGAAAGGGGAGAACTAGGGAACAGAGGGGACTGAGGCCCGCGGAGGCGGGCTGGGGAACAGGGAGGAAACGGGGACAGAGACCCGCGGAGGCGGGCTGGGGACAGGGAGGAACTGGGGACTGGTGGGAAAACATCTGGGCCGCTCTGCAGAACAGAGGAGAGGGTTAATATTCAAAAGGGAACAAACAGAGCAGTCCAAATAAACAAGGTAACAAAGTAATAATATCTTCGTGTGACAAACACACAGGGGGAGATGTAATGTCCAAAAATACTATCTAAGTGAGAACAAAAACAGAGTGGGAGATGAAATGTCCAAACTTCTAACTAAGTGAGAACTAAAGGAGGCAATACGCTGGGTGAGTGACATCACAATCAAAACTCACCCAGGCGTATGCGTAATGGTACAGGAACAGCAGCGGGACGGGGGCAAGAGGCATTACGCTGGGAGAGTGACATCACAATCAAAACTCACCCAGGCGTATGCGTAATGGTAAAGGAAACAGCAGCGGGAAACGGGGGCAAGAGGCATTACGCTGGGAGAGTGACATCACAATCAAAACTCACCCAGGCGTATGCGTAATGGTACAGGAAACAGCAGCGGGAACGGGGGCAAGAGGCATTACGCTGGGTGAGTGACATCACAATCAAAACTCACCCAGGCGTATGCGTAATGGTACAGGGACAGCAGCGGGGCGAGGGCATCGCCACCGGGTGGCTGGCTGTCCGAGCCGAGGAACAGAGTGCTGGAACAGTGGCGGTGGCGAGGGTGTCGTCCACCGGGTAGCCGACTGTCGGAGCCGAGGAACAGAGTGCTGGAACAGTGGCGGTGGCGAGGGTGTCGTCCACCGGGTAGCCGCTGTCGGAGCCGAGGAACAGAGTGCTGGAACAGCGGCGGTGGCGAGGGTGTCGTCCACCGGGTAGCCGCTGTCGGAGCCGAGGAACAGAGTGCTGGAACAGCGGCGGTGGCGAGGGTGTCGTCCACCGGGTAGCCGCTGTCGGAGCCGAGGAACAGAGTGCTGGAACAGTGGCGGTGGCGAGGGTGTCGTCCACCGGGTAGCCGCTGTCGGAGCCGAGGAACAGAGTGCTGGAACAGCGGCGGTGGCGAGGGTGTCGTCCACCGGGTAGCCGCTGTCGGAGCCGAGGAACAGAGTGGCGCGCCACACCTTGGTGTGCACGTCGGAACCGAGAGACGCATCGGGGTGCGTCTGCGAGGAGGAGTGTGCCAAGCACAAGGATCTTTGGAAGATGCGCGTTGCGCGCTGGAGACTGGAGAGCGTGCCAAGCCCTTGAAGATGCGCGTTGCGCGCTGGAGACTGGAGAGCGTGCCAAGCCCTTGAAGATGCGCGTTGCGCGCTGGTGACTGGAGAGCGTGCCAAGCCCTTGCAGATGCGCGTTGCGCGCTGGTGACTGGAGAGCGTGCCAAGCCCGAGGGTCCGGAAGATGCGCGTTGGTCTAGATGTGCGTCAGGACGAACAGCTGCGCTGGGGTCTGCAGTGGAACGCTGGGGTGCCTCCCGTGGAAGTTACAGGGAGCGCAGAACAGTCTCCTCCACAGGCTACGGCGACAGCAGACGAAGGCTGGAGCAAAACATCTCAAGGCTGGAGAAATCCATATACAGCATTGGTAGACCAGAGGATCTCCCGAAAGAGTCTAGATGTTAGAGAATATGACTCAGCATGAATACAACACGACCCCACGCCGAAACGAGGGGAAGAGCCCTGGTATTTAAAGCCCACAGGGGAACTAATTAGCCTGCCACCACAGGTGCGAGAGGTAATTGATAATAGTCCAGGTGTGGCCACTGAGAGTAAACGAGAGTAAAGAACGAGAGGGTGGGGGCTAGAGAGAGTGAGTAGGGAATTCCTAACAGTAGGCTTAAAGAAGACAGAGAAAGTTGGTGAGCAGCGGACAAAACCTCACAGTACCCCCCCCTCAACGGGAGCCACCTGGCGACCCAAAACAAATACAGACAGAGTGGCAGGGGGCAAAACAAGACAAAAACAAAAGGTACTGGCCAAGCCAGCAGGGGAAGCCACCACAAGAGTGGGGCTAGCAAAAGAAACAGGGTCGCCGAGGGGTAACTGGAGGAACTGGCCTAGAGGAAACCGGGCCTAGAGGAACCGGGTCAGGAGGAACTGGGTCCAGAGAACTAGTCTAGAGGAACTGGTCTAGAGAACTGGCCTAGAGAACTGGCCAAGAGAACTGGCCTAGAGAACCGGTCTAGAGAACTGGTTTAGAGGAACTGAGGGGCAAGCAGGGTAGCTAAGGGGTAACCATGGTAGCACCGGGAAAGGGCTAGCAGAGGGAAAGTTAGCTGCCAGGGCACTGATAGCTACAGGGCCTATGCTAGCTGTTCTGCTACATCAACATAGAGGCTGCGCTAGCTGCCGAGCTAGGCTAGCAGGGGGAAAGGGTAGCTGCCAAGGCACAGATAGCTACAGGGCCTATGCCAGCTGTACTGCTACATTAACATAGAGGCTGCGCTAGCTGCCGGAGCTAGGCTGGCAGACAGGGCTGGACCAGCATGAGAGAACAAGCTAGCTGGAAGGACAGTCCAAGCTGTGTGAGATAAACTGACCCTGCTAGCTGAAAGGGCAGTCCTAGCAGTGGGAATACTGACCTTGCCAGCTGAAAGGGCAGTCCTAGCAGTGGGATAAACTGACCTTGCTAGCTGAAAAGGCAGTCCTAGCAGTGGGAGCAAACTGACCATGCTAGCTGAAGGGGCAGTCCTAGCAGTGGGAGAGAAACTGACCTTGCTAGCTGAAAGGGCAGTCCTAGCAGTGGGAAATAAACTGACATTGCTAGCTGAAAGGGCAGTCCTAGCAGTGGGGATAAACTGACCATGCTAGCTGAAAGGGCAGTCCTAGCAGTGGGGAAACTGACCTTGCTAGCTGAAAGGGCAGTCCTAGCAGTGGGAATACTGACCTTGCTAGCTGAAAGGGCAGTCCTAGCAGTGGGAATACTGACCTTGCTAGCTGAAAGGGCAGTCCTAGCAGTGGGAGATAAACTGACCTTGCTAGCTGAAAGGCTGCATTAACATAGAGGCTGTGCTAACAGCCGGGGCCAAGCTAGCAGACCGGGGCCATGCAGAGGGAATTAGGTTAGCTGCCTGGCATGGCTAGCTACAGGGCCCATGCCAGCAGCAAGGGCTGCATAAAACATAGAGGCTGTGCTAGCAGCCGGGGCTAAGCTAGCAGACTGGGGCTCTGCTGAGGGACTGGGTTAGCTGCCAGGGCAAGGCTAGCTACAGGGCCTATGCCAGCAGCAAGGGCTGCATAAACATAGAGGCTGTGCTAGCAGCCGGGGCAAGGCTAGCAGACAGGGGCCATGCTGGTAGTAGAGGCCTAACAAGCTGCAGGGGGGTCAAACAGGGCTAACAGGGAAGCCAACAGGGCTAACAGGGGAGCTAACAGGCTAACAGGGGAGCTAAACTGGGCTAACAGGGAAGCTAACAGGGGAGCTAGAGGGGAACTAGAGGGAACAAGAAAAAAAGGCAAACTCAACATACACCGTCTGTGCTGGCTGGGGTCGTCGATTTGGTGGGGTCGTACTGTTATGGTTTGTAACCGACCCCAATCGCACAACACAAGACAGGTATGATGGTTTGCCAAGAAACAGATATTTATTGAGAGACAGGGAAAAAGGGCACTGTCCCTTTAAGGGAGAACACAAATACAGGAATATAACAAGAGGGGAAAAACTAGGTGCCTTTAAGAGGCGGGCAGGAAAAGGGAACACTAAGGGAAGGTTAATGAACGCTAGGGGAAAGTTAAAGGAACACTAGGGGAAGGTTAAAGGAACAGAGGAACTAGAGACTAGGAGAAGTCGGGACAAGGAGAGCTAGGGAACAGGAGAACTGGGGACTAGGAGAACTAGGGACAAGGAACTAGGTGGAACTAGAAGGGGAGAACTTGGGACCAGGAACTAGGTGGAACTAGAAAGGGGAGAACTAGGGAACAGAGGGGACTGAGGCCCGCGGAGGCGGGCTGGGGAACAGGGAGGAAACGGGGACAGAGACCCGCGGAGGCGGGCTGGGGACAGGGAGGAACTGGGGACTGGTGGGAAAACATCTGGGCCGCTCTGCAGAACAGAGGAGAGGGTTAATATTCAAAAGGGAACAAACAGAGCAGTCCAAATAAACAAGGTAACAAAGTAATAATATCTTCGTGTGACAAACACACAGGGGGAGATGTAATGTCCAAAAATACTATCTAAGTGAGAACAAAAACAGAGTGGGAGATGAAATGTCCAAACTTCTAACTAAGTGAGAACTAAAGGAGGCAATACGCTGGGTGAGTGACATCACAATCAAAACTCACCCAGGCGTATGCGTAATGGTACAGGAACAGCAGCGGGACGGGGGCAAGAGGCATTACGCTGGGAGAGTGACATCACAATCAAAACTCACCCAGGCGTATGCGTAATGGTAAAGGAAACAGCAGCGGGAAACGGGGGCAAGAGGCATTACGCTGGGAGAGTGACATCACAATCAAAACTCACCCAGGCGTATGCGTAATGGTACAGGAAACAGCAGCGGGAACGGGGGCAAGAGGCATTACGCTGGGTGAGTGACATCACAATCAAAACTCACCCAGGCGTATGCGTAATGGTACAGGGACAGCAGCGGGGCGAGGGCATCGCCACCGGGTGGCTGGCTGTCCGAGCCGAGGAACAGAGTGCTGGAACAGTGGCGGTGGCGAGGGTGTCGTCCACCGGGTAGCCGACTGTCGGAGCCGAGGAACAGAGTGCTGGAACAGTGGCGGTGGCGAGGGTGTCGTCCACCGGGTAGCCGCTGTCGGAGCCGAGGAACAGAGTGCTGGAACAGCGGCGGTGGCGAGGGTGTCATCCACCGGGTAGCCGCTGTCGGAGCCGAGGAACAGAGTGCTGGAACAGCGGCGGTGGCGAGGGTGTCGTCCACCGGGTAGCCGCTGTCGGAGCCGAGGAACAGAGTGCTGGAACAGTGGCGGTGGCGAGGGTGTCGTCCACCGGGTAGCCGCTGTCGGAGCCGAGGAACAGAGTGCTGGAACAGCGGCGGTGGCGAGGGTGTCGTCCACCGGGTAGCCGCTGTCGGAGCCGAGGAACAGAGTGGCGCGCCACACCTTGGTGTGCACGTCGGAACCGAGAGACGCATCGGGGTGCGTCTGCGAGGAGGAGTGTGCCAAGCACAAGGATCTTTGGAAGATGCGCGTTGCGCGCTGGAGACTGGAGAGCGTGCCAAGCCCTTGAAGATGCGCGTTGCGCGCTGGAGACTGGAGAGCGTGCCAAGCCCTTGAAGATGCGCGTTGCGCGCTGGTGACTGGAGAGCGTGCCAAGCCCTTGCAGATGCGCGTTGCGCGCTGGTGACTGGAGAGCGTGCCAAGCCCGAGGGTCCGGAAGATGCGCGTTGGTCTAGATGTGCGTCAGGACGAACAGCTGCGCTGGGGTCTGCAGTGGAACGCTGGGGTGCCTCCCGTGGAAGTTACAGGGAGCGCAGAACAGTCTCCTCCACAGGCTACGGCGACAGCAGACGAAGGCTGGAGCAAAACATCTCAAGGCTGGAGAAATCCATATACAGCATTGGTAGACCAGAGGATCTCCCGAAAGAGTCTAGATGTTAGAGAATATGACTCAGCATGAATACAACACGACCCCACGCCGAAACGAGGGGAAGAGCCCTGGTATTTAAAGCCCACAGGGGAACTAATTAGCCTGCCACCACAGGTGCGAGAGGTAATTGATAATAGTCCAGGTGTGGCCACTGAGAGTAAACGAGAGTAAAGAACGAGAGGGTGGGGGCTAGAGAGAGTGAGTAGGGAATTCCTAACAGTAGGCTTAAAGAAGACAGAGAAAGTTGGTGAGCAGCGGACAAAACCTCACAACATTTGATTCAAACAACACTAGGGCAGTCTGGAAAACTCTTAATGAACTAACCAATTACAAAAAGAACCCCCCCCCCCCCCCCCCGACGCAGACCCCCACCTCCCAGACAAGCTGAACACCTTCTTTGCCAGGTTTGAGAACCCTCTTAAAGACAGCTGGCCCATCCCACCCCCTCACCTATCCACCCCACTCACCATTGACACAGATACAGTGAGGAACCTCTTCCGGAGGCTGGATAAGGGCAAAGCAGCAGGCCCGGATAACATCTCACCTGCCTGCCTCAGCTATTGTTCTGACCAGCTAGCACCAGTCTGCACTGGCATCTTCACCACCTCACTCCAGCAAATGCAGATCCCAGCCCTCTTCAAAAAATCCACCATCATCCCCATACCCAAGAAAGGAAAAATATCTAGCCTTAATGACTACAGACCCGTGACCTTGATGGCAGTAGCCATGAAGGTGCTGGAACGCATAGTCCTGTCAGTTTTAAAAACACTCACATCCCCCCTGATGGACCCCCTACAATTTGCCTATCGCTCAAACCGGTCTACTGACGATGCAGTCAACCTGGCACTGCACTACACCCTCCAGCATCTGGAGACCAAAAACAGCTATGCACGGATACTTTTCATTGACTTCAGCAGTGCCTTCAACACCATCGACCCCCTCATACTGTTTCAAACCCCTGACCAACATGAACATTGCCCCCTCCCTCTGTTTCTGGCTGCTGGACACACTGAAGGGCCGCAAACAAGTAGTCCGCTACAAAATCAAATCTAATCAAATCAAATCAAATCAAATTTATTTATAGGGCCCGACAACACACGTTAATGTCCCCATGGGCCGTACAGGTCTTCTTTAAACAAGTCAAGAAGACAACATAACAATAAGTCAAGAACAGAACAAGAACACCATAGGGTCCAAACATTTTTTAGATGAATGCAAATAAATGAAAGAATGCAAGCACTCCCAGACATACCCCACGCGAAGGTAAGGAAAAACTCACTAAAACCTAACAATAGGGGAAAAAAAAGCTCCACAGGCAATGTGGAGGAGAGAAACCTTAGAAGGGCCGTTCAAGGGGGGATCTCCCTTCTTAGATGTCGGTGATAGTAGTGTTGCAGACGGACAGTTGGTAAGCATGCACTCATGTGTGTGGTGAAACACAGATGAGTGCATGCAATAGCAACTGTACATTTTGAAAAATTAAAGATAGAGCTAATAGCGATAGCAACTGAACATTTTGAAAGATTAAAGATAGAGTTGATAGCGGATCTATTTGAGGCACAGGGGCGGCGCAAGAGGGTCACGTCCTCCCCGTCTTAGTCACGGGACATTCAACACTCCGGTCGTTGCTCAGGGACAGCCGGAGACAGGGGGAAGGGGGGTGGCGCAGAGAGGGTTGCGAACTCCCCGACATCATCGCGGGACATCCGGCACTCCGGTCACCACTACGAGACCTCCGAAGACAGGGGGGCACGCAGAGGGGGTCGCAATCTCCCGGCCTTCGTCACGGGACGTCCAACACTCCGGTCAACACTCCAGGACAGCAAGTCATAGGAAGACAGGGAGACGGGACAGGCGTTAGACAGCTCATGAGATTGTAGTAGGCGGACATAGCAATAGATACAAGTGGTAGGCATATATGTGAATGGAGTAGATATATGAAGTAAGCGTATTATGTGAATAGAATAGAAGTACTTAACCCAGCAATGAAACCGCGTTGACTGTTAATCTGTTAACAGTCTGTTAATCAGTTGACAGGACCACGGACAGACGGCGGTGAATAACTGATCCAATGCCTCGGAGGTGCATGTAGAGCAGTCACTACAAGCTTGGCCAAGACCCCGAGGCATCCATCACCTTGGTCAGCGCCAGGAGACGGGTACTCAGAGAGAAGGGGGAGAGGGGGGGGGGGGGGGGAGAGGGGGAGAGGGGGGGGGGGGGGGGAGAGTTAGAGAGTTCCCATGTTTGTGGTGCTGCAAAGGAGCAGACATGTAGTACCCTGTAGTGCCATGTAGTACCCCGTAGTGCCATGTAGTACCCTATAGTACCCCATAGTGCCATGTAGTACCCCGTAGTATCCTGTAGTACCCTGTAGTGCCATGTAGTACCCTGTGGTGCCATGTAGAGCTATGTAAGCCATGTAGTACCCTGTAATGCCATGCAGTACGAAGTAGTACTCTGTGGTACCATGTAGTACCCTGTACCCTAACTAAACTACCCTATAGTAAACTACCCAGTGGTACCATGTAGTACCCTGTACCATAACTAAACTACACAGATTAATCTAAAGGTCAGTCCCCGACCAGGTGAGATCAAGGTAGGTTGAAGGAGAGAGAGAAAAGATGAGTCTTAAGCAGGGATTTAAAAGCTTCGACAGAGCAGGCGCCCCTGATGACGGCAGGTAATTTGTTCCACAGGTAGGGAGCGCGGTAGACAAAGGCTCTGTGGCCGGCGGATTTCTTTTTAACCCTAGGGGTCGATAGAAGCCCCGCATTTTGTGAGCGCAGAGCACGAGCGGGCGAGTATCGGGAGATGAGATCAGATAGATAGAGCGGTGCAAGCCCATTTAAAATTTTGTAGGTGAGGAGTAGCACTTTAAAGTCAGAGCGGGCTTGGATAGGAAGCCAATGTAGGGCGGACAAAACTGGTGTGATGTGATCAAATTTTCTAGTTCTAGTTAGTATCCGTGCAGCCGCATTTTGCACGAGTTGAAGATTTTTGATGCTTGAATTAGGTAAGCCTGAAAAAAGTGCATTACAGTAGTGCATACAACAACCTCACCTCTCTCCCTCTGACCACCAACATTGGAGTACCACAGGGGTGTGTTCTTTCCCCGTGGCTTTTTTTCCCTCTACACTAACAACCTCCGTTCAGCATCCCCCTCAGTCAAGACGCTGAAATACGCGGACGAAACCACCATCTTAGGGCTGATCTCCAACAACAAGGAGGATGACCACCGGCTGGAGGTGGAGCGGACACTAACGTGGTGCAGATAACACAACCTCATACTCAATGAAAGCAAGACCGTTGAACTCATCATTGACTTTAGGAAAACCACACCCACTAAAACACCCATGCTCATCAACAATCAACCCATTTCAGCCACAGACACATTCAAATACGGTACTTAGGAACATAAACTAAACTGGGATCATCACACCACTCATCTACTTAAAACAGCCAATCAAAGACTATTTCATCTGAGACAACTCAAGAAATATAAGGTTAGGAAGAACTTAATGATACAATTCTACACAGCCATAATACAAAACATTATTTCACTATCCATCACTGTATGGTACGGCAACACACCCAAACACACACTACACAGACTAGACAGGATCATTAAAAGGGCATCCAAAATCATCAACTGCAAACTCCCCACCCTGGACTCCATACACAAAAATCACACCATCACACGCGCACACAAAATCATTAGTGACCCCCTGCACCCAGCTCATCACCTCTTCCAACACCTCCCCTCTGGTAGGAGGTTCAGGTCACTGGGTAGTCGCACGGTTAGGTTCAATAACAGTTTCTTCCCCAAGGCCATACAACTGCTTAACTCCAACTCCTCCTAATATTTACCCCCTGCTGTTATGTTTCTTCTGGTCTAGGTTACATTGAACTGTCATCTATAGTTTTTCGTACTGTACTGTTTCTGTCATGTATTTGTTCTAGGTTGTGTTTTCTGTACTGTACTGTTCCATGTGTCTTTTTATGTTTTTGTGGTGTATTGTCGCAGCTACCACCTGCACCGTGCTTGAATTCCACCGGCCTGGCCGTGTGGCAATAAAAGGAACTTGAACTTGATATTGTATAGTAGTGTATATAGGACTCATTACCTTTCATTCGTAAGCTTAGCATTGTATTGTATTTAATTTTAGTACTTTTATCATGTCTATTTTATTATCTATTCTATTGTATTATATTATTATTTGTATTTTTTGCACAATCAAGGCGGGCATGGCCACTTCATTTCACAACATGTCTCGTGTATGCATGTGACGAATAAATCTCTTGAATCTTGAATCATACAATAACGGAGCGCAACGGTATCAACAACATTTACTTGGACATGACGGTGGATTTTGCATCAGGTCTAGAAAGTCCATGAATGTAAATATCCCTGTCAGTGTGCCTCCTTATATACGTTGTGTTTACATTCAACATACTGCAGGTTGGCTCTCCGTGATCATGAATCCTAGCAGCAGTTCCCTCTGTTGACTGGTTTACTGCCTGGGGTACAGTAGGCCTCTGACCTGACCTGGGAATAAAGTTATATAACCACCAAGGACACCCCCTCACAACTGATAGGAGAACTGCAAATCAGTGGTGGACAGGGAGAGGAGAGGAGAGGAGAGGAGAGGAGAGGAGAGGAGAGGAGAGGAGAGGAGAGGAGAGGAGAGGAGAGGAGAGCAGAGGAGAGGAGAGGAGAGGAGAGGAGAGGAGAGGAGAGGAGAGGAGAGAAGAGAAGAGAAGAGAAGAGAAGAGAAGAGAAGAGAAGAGAGAGAAGAGAAGAGAAGAGAAGAGAAGAGAAGAGAAGAGAAGAGAAGAGAAGAGAAGAGAAGAGAAGGGAAGGGAAGGGAAGGGAAGAGAAGAGAAGAGAAGAGAAGAGAAGAGAAGAGAAGAGAAGAGAAGAGAAGAGAAGAGAAGAGAAGGGAAGAGAAGAGTTTATTGATCCCTTGGGAAAATTCGGGAGGGGGGAAGATTGATTGATTGATTAATTGATTGATTGATTGATTGAAAAGTGTATTAACAGATTGCAGAATGGGTACATTACAGTACAGCTCAATACATACAATTGTTAAGGGGATGCAGACCAGAGAAAGACTTTCGTCTTGTTTACATCAGGGTCCCCCATTTTCAATTCATCATAACATATATGACATACATGACATATAGACAGTACTGCTACATCTATACATTTATGACATACCAGTACTGTTTGTGATACAAAAAGATTTAAAAAAAGAGAGTATATACATTTGACGAAGAAACTGTACATTGGATGAGGTGGGGGGAACTGTCCATAGGAGGTGGTTGGGTGGGTGGGGTGGGGGGGGGGGGGGGGGGGGTAACTGTACATTGGATTATCGACGAAACCTTACTTGGTTCCAAGAAGAGGGTCTTGTGTATTCTTGGGTTATGACATTTACTGTACATTGGAGGGGGTTGGGTTAGGCCATTTACAGGGGCCAGTTTAGAATTGCAGTCTCCCGTAGGTGCTCATTGAGAGTGGTTTTAAAAGTGGGTAGTGATTCACATTCCTTTACAGCTGTGGGTAGGGCGTTCCACATTGATGTGGCATAATTGCGAAACGTGTTTAGTCCCTTGTTTGAGCCGAATCTGGGTTTAACATGATTTGTGGAGCTCCCTCTGGTGTTGTGGTCGTGGTATTCACTGACCTTTGGGTATTTTGACATATACATGGGTACCTTAGTCGTACAGTGTATCTTGTAGACCAGGCCCATTGCAATTCAGCACAGCTCAACTAAGCAGAGCTCAACTCAACACAACTCTTGAGTTGTGCTGAGTTGAGTTGTGCTGAGTTGAGTTGTGCTGAGTTGAGTTGTGCTGAGTTGAGCTGTGCTGAGTTGAGCTGTGCTGAGTTGAGCTGTGCTGAGTTGAGCTGTGCTGAGTTGAGCTGTGCTGAGTTGAGTTGTGTTGAGTTGAGCTGTGCTGAGTTGAGTTATGTTGAGTTGAGTTGTGTTGAGTTGAGTTGTGCTGAGTTGAGCTGTGCTGAGTTGAGTTGTGCTGAGTTGAGTTGTGTTGAGTTGAGTTGTGCTGAGTTGAGCTGTGCTGAGTTGAGTTGTGCTGAGTTGAGTTGTGTTGAGTTGAGTTGTGCTGAGTTGAGTTGTGTTGAGTTGAGCTGTGCTGAGTTGAGTTGTGCTGAGTTGAGCTGTGCTGAGTTGAGTTGTGTTGAGTTGAGCTGTGCTGAGTTGAGTTGTGTTGAGTTGAGTTGTGCTGAGTTGAGTTGTGCTGAGTTGAGTTGTGCTGAGTTGAGCTGTGCTGAGTTGAGCTGTACTTTTTTTGGTTCCCATGGGGAAATGATTCCTCTGCATTTGACTCATTCTAACCACTAAAGGGACCTGGGACCAACTCCAGTGCATCCAGCATGCATGATTTTATGTGTGGGAGTACCCAGAGGAAAACCATGCAAACTCCACACAGACTGACTTACCTCCTCCTCGTCCTCCCCTACAGCACATACGGCGTCAGGGACATATCTCCATTGCATTCTGGGGGTGGGGTTGGGTGGGTGGGTGGGGGCTGTACATTGGAGGTGGGGGGGGGGGGGGGGGGTTGGGTAGGGGGGGGGACACTGTACACTGTATATTGGAATACTGACAAAGCCATACTTGGTCTTTTACTGTACAACTGGGTTAGGACATTTGTAGGGGCCAGTTTTGAATTGCAGTCTCCTGTAGGTGTTCTTTCAGAGTGTTTTTGAAAGTGGGTAGTGATTTACATTCCTTTACAGCTTTGGGTAGGGCGTTCCACGTGTTTAGTGTTTAGTACCTTGTTTGAGCAGAATCTGGGTTTAACATGATTTGGGGAGCTCCCTCTGGTGTTGTGATCGTGGTATTCACTGACCTTTGGGAAGTATTTTGACATGTACATGGGTACCTTGGTCGCGTAGTGTATCTTGTAGACCAGGCCCATTGCAAGTTGCTGTACTCTGTCGCCTACTCTAAGTTCAAGTTCTTTAATAGTTGTCATACAGAAGTACAGAATACTTTCATACAAAATGCTTCTTACTGTTACGCTCCAGAGACTGTGCTAGACAAGATAGTATCAAATAACATAATAACATAATATAGCATGAATTTAGAAGAAGAAAATGAGGTCACAGTGTTCGGTATAGACATATGTACAATGTTCTGAGTTACCATATAATATACAATACACAATACTATGCAGTGTACTAATGTACAGTACTATCTAGTGCAAAGCAGAAATGGGATGAGGTACAATTTTAGGTACAATTTACAGTAAGGTGTACGAGTTGTAGTGCAATCCTTCATCCATAAATATAAAGTGTGGGGAGTGGGTGCTACAGTGTGTTTGTTTAAAGTGGGTGTGTGCTATAAGTGTGTGGAGTGGGTGCTACAGTGTGTTTGTTTAAAGTGAGTGTGTGCGTGTGGATGTGTGTGCTATGTGCGTTTGGTGGTTGTTG
The DNA here is from genome assembly GCF_963971535.1 of Notolepis coatsorum. Classification (NCBI taxonomy): domain Eukaryota; kingdom Metazoa; phylum Chordata; class Actinopteri; order Aulopiformes; family Paralepididae; genus Notolepis; species Notolepis coatsorum. The sequence continues at coordinate 144,788,306 of NC_140166.1, read as the reverse complement.
TTGTGTAGTGTTCATTCATTGTTCGTTTAGCAGCCTGATGGCCTGGGGATAGAAGCTTCTTCTGAGTCTTTCTGTGCTCGCCTTGAGACTCCTGTATCGCTTGCCTGACCGCAGCAGTTCAAAGAGGCAGTTGTTCGGGTGACTGGAGTCTTTAATGATTCTCTTAGCCTTGCCCTTGCAACGCTTGTAGTAAATGTTCTGGAGGGTGGGAGCCCCCCCTCCAACTGTGCGTTCGGCTGAACGTGTCACTCTTTGTAGTCTGCTTTGGTCTTGTGCAGTGCTATTCCCAACCAGGAGGTGATGTTGCCGGTCAAGATGCTCTCTATTGTACATGAGTGGAAGTTCTTAAGGATCTTCTGGCTGACTTGGAACTTCCTTAGGCGCCTGAGGAAGTAGAGGCGTTGTCGTGCCTTCTTCACAACACTGTTAATGTGTGTGGTCCATGTCAAGTCCTCGGATATGTAGGCTCCGAGGTAGTTAAAGCTGTTGACTCTCTCAACCGGTGCCCCGTCGATGCTGAGGGGGCTGTAGTCCTTGACCCCCGACCTCCTGAAGTCCACAATCATCTCCTTTGTTTTGCTGACGTTCAGGGAGAGGCTGTTTTCCTGGCACCATCCCGCCAGGACCTTGACCTCTTCCAGGTAGGCCCTCTCGTCGTTGGCAGAGATCAGGCCCACCACCACTGTGTCGTCAGCAAATTTGACGATTGTATTGCTACTCCGCTGAGCCACACAGTCGTGTGTGTACAGGGAGTAGAGGAGGGGACTCAGAACACAGCCCTGGGGGGCCCCTATGTTGAGGGTGATGGATGAGGAGGTGCAGTTGCCTGCTCTCACCACCTGGGGTCTGCCAGTCAGGAAGTCCAAGACCCACTGGCAGAGGTCATAGCCCAAGCCCAGGTCCCTGAGCTTGGCTATGAGTATGGAGGGGACTATGGTATTGAATGCCGAGCTGTAGTCGATGAATAGCATTCTCACATAGTTCCCCTGCCTCTTGTCCAGGTGTGATGCTGCTGTGTGCAGCACATGGGATATGGCGTCCTCCGTGGACCTGTTGGGGCGGTATGCAAATTGCAGGGGGTCCATGTTGATGGGGAGGGAGGAGCAGATGTAGCCCTTTACTAGCTTCTCGAAGCACTTCATGGCTATGGAGGTGAGATCTACAGGGCGGTAGTCGTTGAGGCAAGCAGGCTTGGATTTTTTGGGTACAGGGATAATAGTGGACTTCTTCAGGCAGGTGGGGATGACAGCCTGTTCTAAGGACAGGTTAAATATGTCCATATTAGCCATCCTAGGTTGTCAAAGTGGGCAGGGGTGAGGTGGTTTCTAGGAGTCAGGTCAAGCAGTAGTCTGACTAGCTTGTTTTGAGATGTTTGTAAGGAGAGGAGAGAGGAGAGGAGGAGGACAGGACAGGACAGGACAGGACAGGACAGGACAGGACAGGTGAGGACAGGAGAGTAGAGGAGAGGAGAAGAGCGGAGAAGATAATATATTAATTTATTGATCCCTTGGGAAAATTCGGGAGGGGGGAGGAGAGGAGAGGAGTGGAGAAAGGAGAGGAGAGGAGAGGAGAGGAGAGGAGAGGAGAGGAGAGGAGAGGAGAGGAGAGGAGAGGAGAGAGAGAGAGATAGTGAGAGAAAGAGAGAGAGAGAGAGAGAGAGAGAGAGAGAGAGAGAGAGAGAGAGAGAGAGAGAGAGAGAGAGAGAGAGAGAGAGAGAGAGAGAGAGAGTTCTGGGTGTTAGAGTTTTGTGCTTCTCAAGTTCTCACGCTTCTGTGTGTGTGTGTGCGCGTGTGTGTGTACGTGTGTGCATCTGCACGTGTGTGTGCGTGTGTGTGTGTGTGTGTGTGTGTGTGTGTGTGCATGTTCGATGTGTCTTTACAGTAAGGCAGAATCTGGAAACATGTGGCTGCTATTATCACCCCGTCCCCCGTGGTCTGCTCTACGTGTGTGTGCCTATGTGTGTGTGTTAGCGTGTCTAGGCTGTGTGGGAGCTGTGTGTGTGTGTGTGTGTGTGTGTGTGTGTGTGTGTGTGTGTGTGTGTGTGTGTGTGTGTGTGTGTGTATGTGTGTTAGCGTGTCTAGGCTGTGTGGGAGCTGTGTGTGTGTGTGTGTGCGTGTGTGTGTGTGTGTTAGCGAGTCTAGGCTGTGTGGGAGCTGTGTGTGTATCTGTGTGTGTGTGTGTTAGCGTGTCTAGGCTGTGTGGGAGCTGTGTGTGTGTGTGTTTTGTGCATCATGCAGCAGCTAGGTGTGTGTGTGTGTGTGTGTGTGTGTGTGTGTGTGTGTGTGT
>NC_140166.1:144753520-144783520 GCF_963971535.1 Notolepis coatsorum | reverse complement strand
AGCACCTTCTTGAGATCAAGTGTAAAAACAATCTAAGCAAATGAATAAAGGGAAGATGATTAAACAGAAGGATTTGTAGATACAGTAATAAATTAGAATCCATTTGAATTATACATTAAACATTTTATTATGGACTATAAATTACATTATTATGGCCATATCATACATCTATGGATATGGAAAAGCTCTTCTTTCCAATGGCAATCTGGATTTAGTAATTTCCTCACGGTTTTACGATAAAAGAGAGATATAATTAGCATTTCTTTCGATAAATTCTTATTTTTGGAAAATCTTAAAAACATCTATAAACAAACGTAGTGCTGAAAATATACACTTTGACTGCTGTTTTGATAGGGTTAAGGTCTTTACTCTTGGCTACATTTAAAAAAGAAACACAACATTAAATAATACGGTCTGTATTGATCGATTTATGATAAAACAGCAGGCTCCCCCAAATTTCAAGTTTCAAGTTTGTTTATTAATTGTCATAGTAAAATACAGAATACTTTTTTGTATTTAATTTTTTTATTATTTTTTAAACAAACACATAAACAAACATGACAACATAAAATTAGATATACAAGCATTAATTAACAGTGCACATCCAATGAAATCACCATTTAGATAAATGTCTTATACAAGATATACCCCTAATACCTGCTATCTAATACCCTACACACATATGCTCTCGCTCGCTCCCCCCCCCCCCCCCCGGACCCCCCATTGGATAATCCATCCATTATCGTTCGCTCCTAACCAGGCACTACCATTATATGCTAGCTTTTATTCTCTCCACCACTTCTAACCACATTGTCATTTTGGATTCATTGAGACCCAACATTTTTGCTGTAGATATTTCTAGATAAATCACTTCGAGATATGTAAGAATTAGGGATGTCCGATATTATCGGCCGACCGATATTATCGGCCGATATCGGCAGTAAAATGTGATATCGGAAAATATCGGTATCGGTAAAAATTTTTTTTTTTTTTTTTTTTTTTTTTTACATTTATTTAACCTTTATTTACCCATGCAAGCAAGTAAGAACCAATTCTTATTTTATTTATTGTCAAAAGTATGCATGTTGGTTTAATTCAACAACAAGAGATATGTAATGTTAATTTTTACTTTTTTAATTATCATATTTTGCACAGATAATGCTTACATTTAGAAAGCCTTTTGAATGCATCCAGTGAAATTATTAGTTACCTGAAATTATTCCGTTTTTTTGGGGGGAAACCCTGCATATATCGGTATCGGTTGATATCGGTATCGGTATCGGTATCGAAATTAAGAGATGGACAATATCGGAATATCGGTATCGGTAAAAAAGCCAATATCGAGCATCCCTAGTAAGAATCCAGACCTTCCGGCAAATTTTTTCCGGTTGAAACCATCGTGATGCTATCAGCTTTTTAGCCGCTGTGATACCAGACAAAACCAATCTCTTTAGCTGTATAGGTACTGCATACTCAAAAATATCATTCAACAGTAATACAGAGGGGTGTACAGGTATATTCAGAGTTAAGAGATTTGATAATTGCTGGGTCACTTCTTTCCAGAATATCTTAACTGGTGGGCAGTCCCAGTACATGTGCATAAATGTCCCCTCGTCCCCATTTGTACATAAGGAGCATTTGGAGTCTTGTTTAAGACCCATTCTGTTCAGTCGTATAGGAGTCAAGTATGTTCTATGAATATAGTTAAGATTGATTTGTTGATGGTCTGGGTTCCTTGACGCAAGTCGAACATTTGCCCAGGCTTCTTGCCAATCAAAATCTATTTCCTGGTCTGGTATATCCCTCCTCCAGACTGAGTCTAGGTGGAGGATTTCATTTGAGGACGTTAGTAATTGATGATAAAAATCTGAAACAAAACCTCTCGATGTCTCTCTTTCATAGAATAATTTGTGGTATCTGTGGTGTACAATTGGTATCCTTAATGGAACACTGTGAGCCTTCAAACATAACAATAACTGTGCGTAAAAGTAATATGTGGAACTGGTGAGATACATTTTTTTGCGTATTTCCTCATAACTACAAAATCCCTGTTTGTTGAAAACATCTCCTAATGTGTGTATGCCCTGCTTTTCCCATCTAGGGAATCTTATAGGTCGTTTTCCAATCAGGAGTGCATTGTTATTGAATAAGGGAGTATGATTATGCCATTTATGTGGGTTAGAATATTTTTTTTGTGTTTCACGCCATATCCGGATCGCATGAGTAATAATGGGGCCAAATTTCAGTTCGCATTGCTTAATTGATAATTTGGTGTATACTATGTCCTGCAGTCTATGTGGTGCTACTATATTTACTTCTAAATTTCTCCAGGATACTGATGCTTGGGGATCAAACCAGGTTGTCAGTGGTCTTAAAGTGTGCGCCTTAAAATAGTGGAAAAAATCTGGAAATGCCATACCTCTGTCGGCTTTGTTTCTCTGTGCGGTGGATCTTTTTATACGTGGTGGTTTGTTATTCCAAATAAATTTGTATGCGGAAGAGTGTCATTTTTTCCAGTAACCATCTGGAGGGGGTAACGGTAGCATTGAGCTGATGAAGTTGATTCCAGGTAAGACATCCATCTTAACTATTGAAACCCATGCCTGTACTGAGTTTTTAAGTTTTGACCACCTGTCAAAGTCGTATTTTATTTTATTTTGGATTTCTATGTAATTGTGCTTCACCGTTTGGCTTATGGTAGGGAATACTTCAACTCCCAAACATCTAAAGTGTTTAACCATTGGTATTTCTTCTGGAAGGCGTATATTTTTTGCAGGGGCGTTAAGTGGAAGGAAAGCCGACTTCGGCCAATTTATCTTAAATCCCGATAGGTCGCCAAAGTCATCAATCAACTTGAGAAGATGAGGCATTGCGGTGTTAGGGTTTTGCATGAACAGTATTACGTCGTCCGCATATAAACTAATTTTGTGTTGCGTGCCCTTGATTACGATTGGTTCTATGAATTGGGATTGTCTTATATATTGTGCTAAAGGTTCTAATGATAAATCGAATAGTCCGGGACTAAGAGGGCAACCCTGTCTAGAAGAGCGTGATACCGGAAAGATTTCGGAGGTGATTATACCTGTTGTAATCATGGCCGATGGGTCTTTGTATAATACTTTAATCATATCAATGAATCCTTTTCCTAACCCCATCCTTTCTAATACTGCCCATAGATACGACCATTCCAACCTATCAAAAGCTTTCATTGCATCCAGGGACAGCATTGCCTTAGGTGTGGTGTCGTCCTTGCTGGCATCTAGTACGTGTAGTAATCGTCTTATGTTATCAGTGATCAAGCGGTTTCTTATGAAGCCAGTTTGATCCGAATGAACTAAAGACGTCATATGCTTTTGAAGTCTGATGGCTAATACCTTAGAGTACAGTTTGATATCGGTTCCGAGGAGGCTTAAGGGTCTAACTACCGCACTCAGTGGGGTCTTTGTCTTTTTTAAGGAGGACTGTTATGAGTGCAATATTGTCGTTCTTATGGAAGTTCCCCTCCTTGACTGAGTATAAAATCATATTAAGTAATAGGGGTCCAATTATGTCCCAGCATGAGAGGTACATTCCTGGAACCCTACCACTTTGCATTTCGGATATGGCCTTCCTGAGTTCCTCTAGTGTGATAGGTGTTTCTAACTGTTTAGCGTCATCCTCTGAAAGTTTGGGGAGGTTAATTTGATTAAGATATGTGTCCATTTTGTTTTGATCGAAGGTCGTTTCTGATTTATACAAGTTGGAGTAGAACTCTTTGAATGTCGCGTTTATTTTTTTAGTGTCTGTTACAAGTCCTTGTTGTGCTTTAATGGTAGTTATATCTGCAAATTTTGCGTTAACTCTTAATCGCATAGCTAGTAGGTGACTTGGTTTGGAACCTTGAGAGTAATGCTGTTGTCTTGTGCTACGTATTTGTACTTCAGATTGTTGTTTATAAATGGCGTTAATCTCTTTTTTTAGTACATTACCTTGAGTTTCCAGTCGAACCGAGTCGTTGTATTGTAAAGAAGTAAATAACGTAGAGTAAAGCGTTTCCAGTTCCGCCAGTTTTGTGCATCGATTCTTGCATATTTTGGAGGAAAAGCTATCAGTGAAATCCTTGATCATTCCCTTTACCGACATCCATAATATTCTAGGGTCCGGCTGCCGTTTTCACATTCTCTAGTAGGAATACTGAAAGAGCTTTTTTGAGTTGTGTAATGAATTCCTTGTTATTCAGCAGTATCGTGTTAAATCGCCATCTTGGGGCTCGGGATGACAGTATACCAAATGATCCTTTTAGGAGTAAATAACAGTGATCTGATAATGCATTGGGTACCATCTCCACGTCATAGTTATCAAATAGTCTCGGGGTTGCAAAAACATAATCTATTCTGGAAAGTGTTTTATGTCTTGCTATTTTCAGAAATCTCACCTAAATGATTCTTGCATGTTCTTTGTATCTAGGAACATCTGGGGGTATGTATCCCCAGTGTCAGAAATATTGTGTCTGTTACTAGGCTTGAGTAAATTGTGATGAAACAAAGGAGAATATAAATTATGATTCTTTTTTGCATCTTTGCCGGTGAATAACACATTGAGGTTCAGCACCTTTGATTGATTGATTGATTGAAAACTTTATTAACAGATTGCAGAATGGGTACAGTACAGTACAGCTCAATACATACAATTGTTAAGGGGATGCAGACCAGAGAAAGACTTTCGTCTTGTTTACATCAGGGTCCCCCATTTTCAATTCATCGTAACATATGTGACATACATGACATACCGATAGACCGTACTGAGATCAAGTGTAAAAACAATCTAAGAAAATGAATAAAGGGAAGATGATTAAACAGAAGGAATTGTAGATACAGTAATAAATTAGAATCCATTTGAATTATACATTAAACATTTTATTATGGACTATAAATTACATTATTATGGCCATATCATACATCTATGGATATGGAAAAGCTCTTCTTTCCAATGGCAATCTGGATTTAGTAATTTCCTCGCGGTTTTACGATAAAAGAGAGATATAATTAGCATTTCTTTCGATAAATTCTTATTTTTGGAAAATCTTAAAAACTTTGACTGCTGTTTTGATAGGGTTAAGATCTTTACTCTTGGCTACATTTAAAAATGAAACAAAACATTAAATAATACGGTCTGTATTGATCGATTTATGATAAAACAGCAGGGTCCCCCAAATTTCAAGTTTCAAGTTTGTTTATTAATTGTCATAGCAAAATACAGAATACTTTATCATGAAATGCTTTTTTCTGTATGAGCCCTGGGAGTTTGCTGCTACTGTAGATAAAAATAGAAAAAGTATAAAATAGAAAAAGTCAAAACAACGTAAAATAAAGTATTCAGTCAATATACATATATACAATATACAAAACAGAGTAAAAAGAGTAACAGTGAGGTATTGGGGGACCTTACAGCTTAAGGCGTTTCTTTTTTTGAATATATTTTTTCTCCCCCCTTTTTCGTATTTCTCTCCCATCCCAATTTAGTCGTTATGCCAATTCCCTTCCTGGCCGTTGATAGATATTAAAAACTGAGTTATTTGGATTGATATGTATGAGCCAGCTGGACAGAGATTCAGGAGACAAAGGTGGATTCAATCGATGGTATTTATTGACAGGAACACACGGAGAACGAGGAACAGTCCTGGAGCCCAGCCCTCCACGGGGCTGAGAGGCTCCAGAATGATGACACAACCATGGCTTTTATCCTATGGGGGAGTTCCAAATTTAGCGAGCCACTGGTTAATAATGGATGATCAGACAGGCTTGGTCGTATGGTAGTCTAAGGATGAATCTGGTTTGCGACTCCTCAGTGGCTGGTGGCCTGAGGCGCCATGCATGCACATTAGGTCACACAGGTCAACAGGTCAGAGTATTTCTGGGTGCATGGCCTGGGTGCCTGGCTCCGTCACCGGACCCCACAGCCACATTCAGCCACATTCCAGAGAGCTGGATGTCAGAATCTAATCCTTCAGGGGAATATTAATGAATCTCCTTACAAAGTTGCGCGCATTTCCCCCCCACTTGCCGGCCTAGGGAGGGTTGAAGACTATCACATGTCTTCTCCGATACATGTGGAGTCAGCCAGCCGCTTCTTTTCACCTGACAGCGAGGACTCTCACTGGGGGAGTGTAACGCGTGGGAGGATCACACTACCTCCCCTAGATCCCTTCCCTGCTGAGCAGGCGCCCTGACCGACCAGTAGGAGTCGCTGTTTACAACGACCAGGATACACACCCCACCGGCTTCCCACCCTCTAACACTGCCAATTGTGTCAGTATGGACGACCGACCAAGCCGGAGGTACCGCTGACAGCTGGATTCGAACCTAGTGTCAAAAAATATTCCTAACAGGGGTGATATGAGCTCTCTTCCGAGTACCTGTGAGCAATCTACCGGCGGCATTGTGGGGTAACTGTAGGCGGGCTATGGTCGACTTATTAAGCCCCAGGTACAGGGAGTTACAAAAATCAAGTCATGAAGACATGAAGGCGTGCATGACTCTCTCAAGGTCTGAGGGGGAGAGAATGACCTTGATCCTATAGCTGTGGACCGAAGCTGGAAAAACACCCCTTCACCACCGAGTTCACCTGCCTATTGAAGTTAAATTCGGGGTCGAAGAACACGCCCAGGTTCTTTACGAAGGGCTGAACTAGGGCAGACAGGTTACCCAGGCTGCAGGCGATAACACTGGTTTGGTTTGGGGGGCCGAAAAGGAGGATTTCGCATTTAGAATCATTAACACTAGCACAGCCGACAAGGGGTCACATGACCCCTAGGCCTTTTCAATAAATGTATCCTCGTCACTCGGTCGAGCTCCAACTCTGGCACTCAATGACTTTTCCTAAAAGTACCTGTTTTAACTGGCACGGTTTCTGAAATTTCAAAATTACTTCAGGAAAATGTAATTAGAACGTTATTCCACATATGGGCCGTTGGAACAGACGAAAGTCACAGCACTTTGCGAGCGTCTAGCGCAGGGGTGGCCAACCCGTGGCTGGCGAGCCGCATGTGGCTCTTTGCCCGTCAATGTGTGGCTCTTCCATCAAAAAATAAATAAATAATAATAATTATAATATACTTTGTTTTAATAAAAATATAAATAATAATGTTTATGTCACTCAAACCTACATTTCATTGTGTTAAACCTCATATTTTTATATTCAGAGGTAATTATATAGTTTACACTGTTTATTTTTCTCATATTTCTCATATAAGCTGTCGGGTCATCTGACCCGTTCCTGGCGGGAATTAGTGGCATTTTCTCCATGGCTGTGTTAAGTTATTATTTTTTTTTTTTTTTTTTGGCTTTTTCCCCCTCCATTTTCCTCCGATTTTCTCCCATCCCAATGTTAGTCGTATGCCAATTCCCAGTCCCTTCCTGGTCGCTGCGCACTTACCCCCCACAGTCAGATCATCTGGGAGAGTGGAGGCTACCACGTGCTTCCTCCGACACACGTCCAGCCAATCACCGCTTCTTTTCACCTGGCAGCGCGGATTCTCATCGAGAGGGCGTAGCGTGTGGGAGGACCACACTATCCCCCTCGAGTCCTATCCGCGCTTAGCAGGCGCCCCGACCGAACTGTAGGAGTCGCTGTTTACAACGACCCGGACCCACCCCGCCAGCTTCTCCCACCCTCTAATACAGCCAATTGTATTAGTGCAGACGGCCAGCCAAGCTGGTGACAACCCCGGAGCTGTGAGCTGGATTCGAACAGGCGAATCCAGCTCACAGCTCCGGGGCTGGTGACGAACGCAATCTCCGCTCGGCCACCTAACCGCCTTAGTGTTAAGTTATTCTAATAGATTTCCCAAAAAGTTGGCATGTTCCTTTAAGGGTGCTATTAGCGGCCGCAATCCATTCTTTGTGAATTCGCCCCTATGTGTATTAATGTGTCTTAGGGGCACCAGACTAAGATAAGCCTAGTTAAGCCAGACCCAGCCCGGCAAGAGTGAGTCAATACGGAGTCGCTCAGTTAGGGGCATTCGCTATTGTAGGCCCTCTGAGGTGACCACAGATGTATATGTTGCATTATGCACTGATATTTATGCTCTTTGTTGGGTCTGTATCAGTGGAGGCTGCTGACCAAATTTTTAGGTGAAGCACAAATTATTATATTATATTATATATTAAATAATATTTTTAAAACATCCCCCACTGTGTGTCAGTGGTCAGTGGACACAGATGAAAACATATTAACATTAGGTGACAGCGGACCTGACCAGATGAAAACATATTAGGTGACAGCGCACCTGACCAGATGAAATCATATTAGGTGACAGCGCACCTGATCAGATCAAAACACTTTAGGTGACAGCGCACCTGACCAGATCAAAACATATTAGGTGAAGGTGACAAGGAAGCCACAGACTCATACCCCCCCCGACACTCAACTAACCGCCTCGGACAGTCCTTCATACCAGTGGCCATCAGGCTCCACAACAGTGGGCAGCGACTGCTGCCAGACATCGACCTAGAACTAATAGGAACCCAAGTAGGACAATATCACTACCTTATGCATACTGCACCTTATGTGGATACTGTGATACTGTGATACTGTGAATAATGAATAATGTATATTTCAGTTAGTTAGATAGTAAATTATATTGACCTATTTGTTTACACTGCTTGTGTTGTTTTCACTACCTGTACCCCCCCTTCCCCCATGCTGCTATGATGCCTGAATTTCCCCAAGGGGATCAATAAAGGAATATCTTATCTTATCTTAAAAGGAAAGATGAAATTACCTACCTGGGTTCCATCCTATAGAGGCAAATCTTTCCTGTGACAAAATGGGATCCAATGTAATAAAACTAAGTCAACCAACGAACTAGATTCCTGTACCGGATCTCCTCTCTGGTAAACAAGAATACCTTGAAGACTCTAACAGGAGCACTCATTCAAGGGTACTACGACTATGCTTGCACCTCATGGTACCAAAGCACCTCAAAGGCACTAAAAACAAGATTACAAACATCACAAAACAAACTGGTCAGACTACTGCTTGACCTTACTCCTAAAACCCACCTCACCCCTGTCCACTTTGACAACCTAGGATGGCTTAGAGTAGACGACAGAGTACAGCAACTTGCAATGGGCCTGGTCTACAAGATACACTACACCACTAAGATACCCATGTGCATGTCGAAATACTTCCCAAAGGTCAGTGAATACCACGACCACAACACCAGAGGGAGTTCCACAAATCATGTTCAACCCAGATAAAATAATAATAAAAAAAAAAAAAAAAAAAAACGTTTTTTTTAATAAAAGAAAATAGTCATAACTTAGAAATTAGATTGCATAGGTCTATGAATCGATATCGCGATTCTGTTTCGATTAATTGCCCAGCCCTACAGTGTGTACAGTAAGTTAGCTTGGTGATTATCATTGTGATGTAGGCTAAGCTGCCTAGCTACTGTTAGCATACAAGCACTGTAGCCTACTTACTTTTTCATCCACAACGTTTTTTCTGATCCAGATGCATAAATCCACTTCTTCATGTTGCTCAGTTGCTGGTTTATACTTCGGTCCTAATGTTGGTGCAAAGTTTAATTTAGCCTGACTTGTTATAGCTGTACAGCTTACTAACTACTAAACAACAACTTTCTCATAGTCTCAACTTTCACATAGTCAAAATGGGTCCAGCTGCATGTGAGGAGGATAGGTTTAGCTCGGGCCAATCTCAAGTTTCTCAAGTTTCTTTATTAGTTGTCATACAGAAGTACAGAATACTTTTATACAAAATGCTTCTTTATGTTACATTTTGTATAAAAGTATTCTGTACTTCTGTATGACAACTAATAAAGAAACTTGAGAAACTTGAGATTGGCCCGAGCTAAACCTATCCTCCTCACATGCAGCTGGACCCATTTTGACTTTGCAATGCAGAAATCTCTGATTGGATTTGCAAGGCTGCCAATCATATTCAACCTCCGTGTATTGGATGTCAAGGGCTGTCAATCAATCAATCCTCCATTCAATGGCAAGAGTTTAACTGCACAGACCGTTCTTAGATGAAGTTAATAGCCTATTTTGATTCGCTGTTATTTATTATTTATTTAACAATGGGTCACACCTGTGAAGTTTTCTTCACGAATAATTACTGCAGGCAATACTGCAGTGCAGGCCTGCTCAGAGCTGTCAATTTTGGCCATTTTTGAAGAAAAAAAAATTCACTGGCATTTTTTTTACAGAGGAAAACATTTATAATAAAAAAAAATAATAATAATAATTAAAAAAAAATATATATATATATATAGTTTTTTAATTTTTTTTATATATAGGTATATGTAAATTAATAATAATTATGAATTATGAGTGAATTTGTGTTTCACGTGTTGTCATAGAGAAACCTCCACTGGTCTGTATGTGAGGCTATTCTTACAGCATACTGAGCATATACATATTCACACTCTCTGTGCAATGTGTTTATTTATATAGGTCCTATTTGGATGTCTTGGGACACATAATGACATGTTCCTGGTTAGGACGAGGTCGAGGTTATGGCAAGTACAAGGAGTGGTCATGGTTATGGTTAGGATTGGGTTTAGGTTTAGTGGTTAGACAAGTACATGTTTAACCAAGTACAATCAGCTGATTTAATCCATATTTTGAATTCAACTTGATACGCCATTTCAGTTGGTACAGGGAGGCGTAGTGGTTACTTCCTTGTCTATAGGGAGGTGTAGTGGTTACTTCCTGGTCTATAGGGAGGTGTAGTGGTTACTTCCTGGTCTATAGGGAGGTGTAGTGGTTACTTCCTGGTCTATAGGGAGGTGTAGTGGTTACCTCCTGGTCTATAGGGAGGCGTGGTGGTTACTTCCTGGTCTATAGGGAGGTGTAGTGGTTACTTCCTGGTCTATAGGGAGGTGTAGTGGTTACTTCCTGGTCTATAGGGAGCTGTAGTGGTTACTTCCTGGTCTACAGGGAGGCGTGGTGGTTACTTCCTGATCTACAGGGAGGCGTGGTGGTTACTTCCTGGTCTATAGGGAGGCGTAGTGGTTACTTCCTGGTCTATAGGGAGGTGTAGTGGTTACTTCCTGGTCTATAGGGAGGTGTAGTGGTTACTTCCTGGTCTATAGGTAGGTGTAGTGGTTACTTCCTGGTCTATAGGGAGGTGTAGTGGTTACTTCCTGGTCTATAGGGAGGTGTAGTGGTTACTTCATGGTCTATAGGGAGGTGTAGTGGTTACTTCCTGGTCAATAGGGAGGTGTAGCGGTTACTTCCTGGTCTATAGGGAGGTGTAGTGGTTACTTCCTGGTCTATAGGGAGGTGTAGCGGTTACTTCCTGGTCTATAGGGAGGTGTAGCGGTTACTTCCTGGTCTATAGGGAGGTGTAGTGGTTACTTCCTGGTCTATAGGGAGGTGTAGTGGTTACTTCCTGGTCTATAGGGAGGTGTAGCGGTTACTTCCTGGTCTATAGGGAGGTGTAGTGGTTACTTCCTGGTCTATAGGGAGGTGTAGTGGTTACTTCCTGGTCTATAGGGAGGTGTAGTGGTTACTTCCTGGTCTATAGGGAGGTGTGGTGGTTACGTCATTGCTGTTTCCGGCCGGTCCACCTCGCTTGAAATTGCAATGTATTTCCAATGGACACGTTTCTAAATCGTCTCGTTTAAAACAAATAAAGCGTGAACATCGACTGCATGGTGTACCTTTCTGTGTGTATTCATCCACGGTCTATAGCTCAACATGAAACTATTCGCAATTAATTTGTAAAATAATTACGTATAATTTTATTTTAAACAATAATGTTAGTGATAGAAGGGAACTCATTTTGGCGGCTGGGTGGCGCAGCGGACATTGCGCTCGTCACCAACGCGAGAGACACCGGGTTCGAATCCCGCTGTCGGTGTTGCCTCCGGCTTGGGCCGGCCGTCATACTGGCTCAATTGGCAGAGTCAGCAGGAGGGGAGTCGATGGGTGGTAATCTGGACGTTGTGGACAGCGACTCCTACAGGTCGGTTGGGGGACGCCTGCACAGCAGAGACAGGAAATGGCGGGGGTAGTGTGACTCCTCGCCAATGAGAGTCCGCGCTGGCAGGTGAAAAGATGTGACAGGCTGCCTCCACATGTATCGGAGGGGACACGTGATGCAAGGCTTCTATCCTCCCTACAACCGGCCAGTGGGGGGCATATGCGAGAAACGTTCAAGACAGGGGAGGGGAGAATTGGAAACAGCGAAATTGGGATGGGAGAAAAAATAGAAAATAAGGAGAAAAAGTGGATAAAAAAAAGAAGGGAACTCATTTTGTGCAAAGATGGAACGCTTGCCAATGTTCACAAGGCAAAATTATTACAATAGCCGATAACACATTTTCCCAATGATAAATCCCTATACGGGGGGACCGTGCGGGAAACTAAAGTGACGTCAGACTCAGACCACACCTCCCTATTGCTAGGTACAGAAATGTCAAAACAGGAGGTTTAAAACGTTAGAATGCCCCGGACTGTTATGTGGTCCAGCACACCGTCAACAGGTCACATGCGTGTGTCTGCTATCTGTCTCTGTGTTGATTTTATTTTTGTGGAACAAGGTTTTCATCCAAGAGCAGCAACAATTGAAATATAATTGCTATTGTGGTTCAAATATAGTTCCTGAATTAAGGTCACAAACTGAAGCCCAAGAGGGAAGAACCAGAAGAGTCTGGTTTGAGTTTTCAGACGACAAACGTGGTCAAATGTCATCATCAAAAGAACTTTAAGAGTTTGAAAGTAAATTTGATCGCAAAAAAAGAGTTTAAAAGTAGTGGCCTGTTATTGTTAAGGATAGAAGCTGTGTACCAGGCTATTCTCATGAGTTACACAAGCATAACCCAGCCCATAATTCAACCCTAACCATAACCATGACCATAACCATAACCCAGACCCTCATTTATTTGCCATTCTATGCTGGGGGAGCTACATCGAGTCAAGGGACACCAACAAACTGAAGCTGGTGAGGAAGGCTAGCTCTGTGGTGGGAGTCAAGCTGGTTAAACTAGAGGTGGTGGCAGAGAGGAGGATGAGAAGGAAGCTGGCTGCTATCCTGTAGAACCCCTCCCACCCCCTCTAGTAGGAGCTAGCCAAGATGAGAACCCATCCCACCCCATCTACGAGGAGATAGCCTAGATGAGAACCCCTCCCACCCCCTCTACGAGGAGATAGCCTAGATGAGAACCCCTCCCACCCCCTCTATGGGGAGCTAGCCAAGATGAGAACCCATCCCACCCCATCTACGAGGAGCTAGCCAAGATGAGAACCCATCCCACCCCATCTACGAGGAGCTAGCCAAGATGAGAACCCATCCCACCCCATCTACGAGGAGATAGCCTAGATGAGAACCCCTCCCACCCCCTCTACGAGGAGATAGCCTAGATGAGAACCCCTCCCACCCCCTCTATGGGGAGCTAGCCAAAATGCGGAGCACGTTCAGCCACAGACTCATACCCCAGTGTGACTAGTCTACAGTCTTTAGAACCCCCCAGTCAGTGACATTAGTCTACAGTCTTTAGAACCCCCCAGTCAGTGTCATTAGTCTACAGTCTTTAGAACCCCCCAGTCAGTGTCATTAGTCTACAGTCTTTAGAAGTCCCCAGTCAGTGTCATTAGTCTACAGTCTTTAGGACCCCCCAGTCAGTGGCATTAGTCCACAGTCTTTAGAACCCCCCAGTCAGTGTCATTAGTCCACAGTCTTTAGAACCCCCCAGTCAGTACCGCTCTCCACTCACCCCCTGGCTGTGATAGTGTCGGTAGCTAGCTCTCAGGCTGTGAGAGTGTCAGTAGCTAGCTCTCAGGCTGTGAGAGTGTCAGTAGCTAGCTCTCAGGCTGTGAGAGTGTCGGTAGCTAGCTCTCAGGCTGTGAGAGTGTCGGTAGCTAGCTCTCAGGCTGTGAGAGTGTCAGTAGCTAGCTCTCAGGCTGTGAGAGTGTCGGTAGCTAGCTCTCAGGCTGTGAGAGTGTCAGTAGCTAGCTCTCTGACTGTGAGAGTGTCAGTAGCTAGCTCTCAGGCTGTGAGAGTGTCAGTAGCTAGCTCTCAGGCTGTGAGAGTGTCAGTAGCTAGCTCTCAGGCTGTGAGAGTGTCGGTAGCTAGCTCTCAGGCTGTGAGAGTGTCGGTAGCTATAGCTCTCTGACTGTGAGAGTGTCGGTAGCTAGCTCTCAGGCTGTGAGAGTGTCGGTAGCTAGCTCTCAGGCTGTGAGAGTGTCGGTAGCTAGCTCTCAGGCTGTGAGAGTGTCGGTAGCTAGCTCTCAGGCTGTGAGAGTGTCGGTAGCTAGCTCTCAGGCTGTGAGAGTGTCGGTAGCTAGCTCTCAGCTGTGAGAGTGTCAGTAGCTAGCTCTCAGGCTGTGGGAGTGTCGGTAGCTAGCTCTCAGGCTGTGGGAGTGTCAGTAGCTAGCTCTCAGGGTGTGAGAGTGTCGGTAGCTATAGCTCTCTGACTGTGAGAGTGCGGTAGCTAGCTCTCAGGCTGTGAGAGTGTCAGTAGCTAGCTCTCAGGCTGTGAGAGTGTCGGTAGCTAGCTCTCAGGCTGTGAGAGTGTCAGTAGCTAGCTCTCAGGCTGTGAGAGTGTCGGTAGCTAGCTCTCAGGGTGTGAGAGTGTCAGTAGCTAGCTCTCAGGGTGTGAGAGTGTCGGTAGCTAGCTCTCAGGCTGTGAGAGTGTCGGTAGCTAGCTCTCAGGCTGTGAGAGTGTTGGTAGCTAGCTCTCAGGCTGTGAGAGTGTCGGTAGCTAGCTCTCAGGCTGTGAGAGTGTCGGTAGCTAGCTCTCTGACTGTGAGAGTGTCGGTAGCTAGCTCTCTGACTGTGAGAGTGTCGGTAGCTAGCTCTCAGGCTGTGAGAGTGTCGGTAGCTAGCTCTCAGGCTGTGAGAGTGTCAGTAGCTAGCTCTCAGGCTGTGAGAGTGTCAGTAGCTAGCTCTCAGGCTGTGAGAGTGTTGGTAGTTAGCTCTCAGGCTGTGAGAGTGTCAGTAGCTAGCTCTCAGGCTGTGAGAGTGTCGGTAGCTAGCTTTCAGGCTGTGAGAGTGTCAGTAGCTAGCTCTCTGACTGTGAGAGTGTCAGTAGCTAGCTCTCTGACTGTGAGAGTGCGGTAGCTAGCTCTCAGGCTGTGAGAGTGTCAGTAGCTAGCTCTCAGGCTGTGAGAGTGTCAGTAGCTAGCTCTCAGGCTGTGAGAGTGTCAGTAGCTAGCTCTCAGGGTGTGAGAGTGTCAGTAGCTAGCTCTCAGGCTGTGAGAGTGTCAGTAGCTAGCTCTCAGGCTGTGAGAGTGTCAGTAGCTAGCTCTCAGGCTGTGAGAGTGTCGGTAGTTAGCTCTCAGGCTGTGAGAGTGTCGGTAGCTAGCTCTCAGGCTGTGAGAGTGTCAGTAGCTAGCTCTCAGGCTGTGAGAGTGTCGGTAGCTAGCTCTCAGGCTGTGAGAGTGTCGGTAGCTAGCTCTCAGGCTGTGAGAGTGTCAGTAGCTAGCTCTCAGGCTGTGGGAGTGTCAGTAGCTAGCTCTCAGGCTGTGAGAGTGTCAGTAGCTAGCTCTCAGGCTGTGAGAGTGTCAGTAGCTAGCTCTCAGGGTGTGAGAGTGTCAGTAGCTAGCTCTCAGGCTGTGGGAGTGTCAGTAGCTAGCTCTCAGGCTGTGAGAGTGTCGGTAGCTAGCTCTCAGGCTGTGAGAGTGTCAGTAGCTAGCTCTCTGACTGTGAGAGTGTCAGTAGCTAGCTCTCAGGCTGTGAGAGTGTCGGTAGCTAGCTCTCAGGCTGTGAGAGTGTCGGTAGCTAGCTCTCAGGCTGTGAGAGTGTCAGTAGCTAGCTCTCAGGCTGTGAGAGTGTCAGTAGCTAGCTCTCTGACTGTGAGAGTGTCGGTAGCTAGCTCTCAGGCTGTGAGAGTGTCGGTAGCTAGCTCTCTGACTGTGAGAGTGTCAGTAGCTAGCTCTCAGGCTGTGAGAGTGTCGGTAGCTAGCTCTCTGACTGTGAGAGTGTCGGTAGCTAGCTCTCAGGCTGTGAGAGTGTCAGTAGCTAGCTCTCAGGCTGTGAGAGTGTCGGTAGCTAGCTCTCAGGCTGTGAGAGTGTGGTAGCTAGCTCTCAGGCTGTGAGAGTGTCGGTAGCTAGCTCTCAGGCTGTGAGAGTGTCAGTAGCTAGCTCTCTGACTGTGAGAGTGTCGGTAGCTAGCTCTCAGGCTGTGAGAGTGTCGGTAGCTAGCTCTCAGGCTGTGAGAGTGTCAGTAGCTAGCTCTCAGGCTGTGAGAGTGTCAGTAGCTAGCTCTCTGACTGTGAGAGTGTGGTAGCTAGCTCTCAGGCTGTGAGAGTGTCGGTAGCTAGCTCTCAGGCTGTGAGAGTGTCGGTAGCTAGCTCTCAGGCTGTGAGAGTGTCAGTAGCTAGCTCTCAGGCTGTGAGAGTGTTGGTAGCTAGCTCTCTGACTGTGAGAGTGTCGGTAGCTAGCTCTCTGACTGTGAGAGTGTCGGTAGCTAGCTATCAGGCTGTGATAGTGTCGGTAGCTAGCTCTCAGGCTGTGAGAGTGTCAGTAGCTAGCTCTCAGGCTGTGGGAGTGTCAGTAGCTAGCTCTCAGGCTGTGAGAGTGTCGGTAGCTAGCTCTCAGGCTGTGAGAGTGTCAGTAGCTAGCTCTCAGGCTGTGGGAGTGTCGGTAGCTAGCTCTCAGGCTGTGAGAGTGTCAGTAGCTAGCTCTCAGGCTGTGAGAGTGTCAGTAGCTAGCTCTCAGGCTGTGAGAGTGTCAGTAGCTAGCTCTCAGGCTGTGAGAGTGTCAGTAGCTAGCTCTCAGGCTGTGAGAGTGTCGGTAGCTAGCTCTCAGGCTGTGAGAGTGTCAGTAGCTAGCTCTCAGGGAGTGAGAGTGTCAGTAGCTAGCTCTCAGGCTGTGAGAGTGTCAGTAGCTAGCTCTCAGGCTGTGAGAGTGTCGGTAGCTAGCTCTCAGGCTGTGGGAGTGTCAGTAGCTAGCTCTCAGGGTGTGAGAGTGTCGGTAGCTAGCTCTCTGACTGTGAGAGTGTCAGTAGCTAGCTCTCAGGGTGTGAGAGTGTCGGTAGCTAGCTCTCAGGCTGTGAGAGTGTCGGTAGCTAGCTCTCAGGCTGTGAGAGTGTCGGTAGCTAGCTCTCAGGCTGTGAGAGTGTCGGTAGCTAGCTCTCAGGCTGTGAGAGTGTCACAGAGTGCCTTGATTATTGTAATGCCCTGTACGTGGGCGTCAGTCAGGCCTCCCTCTCTCGTTTGCAGTTGGTGCAAAACGCCGCTGCCCGTCTGCTGACGGGAACGCGAAAGAGGGAGCACATTTCCCCTGTGCTGGCTGCCCTCCACTGGCTTCCTGTGCGTTTTAGGATTGATTTTAAGGTTTTACTGTTTGTTTTTAAATGGTTGAACGGCTTGGCACCGGGTTACCTCTCAGACCTGCTGGAACCCTATGTTCCTCTAAGGTCCCTCAGGTCCTCTGACCAGCTCCTCTTGGCCGTTCCAAACTCCAGGCTGAAGCTTAGGGGGGACCGCGCTTTTGCAGTGGCAGCCCCAAAGCTCTGGAATGAGCTGCCACTGCATGTTAGGCAGGCCCCCACTCTGCAGGTGTTTAAATCACGCCTCAAAACACACTTATTTGCTCTGGCTTTTGTTTTTTAAACCGTTTTTGAGAGATTGGCCTTTTTATGTGACACATTGTACTGTTTTATTATGTGTTTTTATTACATTTTTATGTTTTATGTTTTATCCTATGTTTGTGGACTTGTACAGCACTTTGGTCAACTTTGTTGTTTTAAATGTGCTATATAAATAAAGTGGATTGGATTGGATTGGTAGCTAGCTCTCTGACTGTGAGAGTGTCGGTAGCTAGCTAGTGTACTCTCTGTGTCCGGAAGACTGTCAACAGCCAGTCAGTGGAACCAGACTTCAAATAGCTGGTCCTGCTGTACTTCTGCTACATCTGTCTCTGTTTTAGCCGATGTATATTATTTCATTTCAGCTTTATTTACCGTTGGCAAAATTATTCCCACGTTTGATCTCACGATCGGGGCGTCGGAAGCAGTCGTTTCGCTGATGTATCTATATGCCGCGTGATTACACGTGCACACGCACACACACGCACACACACGCACACGCACACACACACACACACACACCAGGGTTTCCCGTTCACCTGCAGTTCCTGGTGACAGGGGCTTCGGCCCCAAGATGGATGTCTGTCTGATTGTGACATCTTAAACCTGTTACCTCCGCAGGGATGTTTATTTGAGTTGTCCTCCCCACCGTGTCGCAGACGGGGGGCGCGGGGGGCGCACTGCTCTTCAACTGCAGCTACGGGAGTGTAAATATTATGGGGAGCGCCACCGAGACGTGAAATGTAGTTTTAATTACAGCAGTGATATTATGTCGGCCGGCCGACCGGCCTCTCTCTCTGTGTGCGCGGAGTGCCACTCTCTTAACTCTCCCCTCCTATAGCGCGGCGTGATTTCTTGTTTGATTCGGTGAACGCACTCGTTAAACACAACATGTGCCGAAACGCGGGAACAGCGTGTTCCACTTCTTCTCCCCGTCCCGATCTCTGCGGCCGTGGTTTGGTGTTTCACTCAGTGTACACAGTAACATAGAGTACGGTATACAGTATGGAGTGTGTTTGCATGGAGGCCGGACGTGTGCTGAAAGACGGAGGCATGTGGACGGACGTGTCATTGGCTTTTGGTCAGAGTCGTTTGTTCCACTCGTTAGACTGTGAAAGACAAGTGGTGCGGGGGGATGAAATGATTCCTGTAATCCTGTCTAAGCCAATGGCCCTTCATTTATCAAGCAAACATACATGTATATATGGACACGCTTTGTTTTTCTTTGGGGGATACTGCGGATTCCATTCCTCTTGGCGTTGTTCTTTTCTTTGGACAGGAGGAAGGCTGAGAGAAAGAGGCAGAGAGACAGAGAGACAGAGGAAGACAGGAGGAAGGCTGAGAGAGAGAGACAGAGAGAGAGAGAGAGAGAGAGAGAGAGAGAGAGAGAGAGAGAGAGAGAGAGAGAGAGAGAGAGAGAGAGAGAGAGAGAGAGAGACAGAGGAAGACAGTAGGAAGGCTGAGAGAGAGAGAGAGACAGAGGAAGACAGTAGGAAGGCTGAGAGAGAGAGACAGAGGAAGACAGTAGGAAGGCTAAGAGAGAGAGACAGAGGAAGACAGTAGGAAGGCTGAGAGAAAGAGGCAGAGAGACAGAGGAAGACAGTAGGAAGGCTGAGAGAGAGGCAGAGAGAGAGAGAGAGAGAGAGAGAGAGAGAGAGAGAGAGAGAGAGAGAGAGAGAGAGAGAGAGAGAGAGAGAGAGAGAGAGAGAGAGAGAGAGAGAGAGAGAGAGAGAGAGAGAGAGGAAGACAGTAGGAAGGCTGAGAGAGAGGCAGAGAGAGAGAGAGAGAGAGAGAGAGAGAGAGAGAGAGAGAGAGAGAGAGAGAGAGAGAGAGAGAGAGAGAGAGAGAGAGAGAGACAGACAGACAGACAGACAGACAGACAGACAGACAGACAGACAGACAGACAGACAGACAGACAGACAGACAGACAGACAGACAGACAGACAGACAGACAGACAGACAGACATGACAGACAGACAGACAGACAGACAGACTACAGACAGACAGACAGACAGACAGACAGACGACAGACAGGCAGACAGACAGACAGACAGACAGACTGACAGATAGACAGAGACAGACAGACAGACAGACAGACAGAAACAAGACAGACAGACAGACAGACAGACAGACAGACAGACAGACAGACAGACAGACAGACAGACAGACAGACAGACAGACAGACAGACAGACAGACAGACAGACGACAGACAGACAGACAGACAGACAGAAGACAGACAGACAGAAGAGAGAGAGACAGAGAGAGACATAGGAAGGCTGAATCCAACGGACCCATGGACAACGCCAGCCATGATGTCTGATGTTTGGGGGCCAACATCTGTCCAACAGGGTCTGTAATTACTCTCTTCGGAGACATACTGTAATGACGTGATTTTAAAAACGAACTCCCCCGCAGTGTCTAGCTCCACGTCGCCGTCGTTAGGTGGCTTTTACGGTTATAAGAACAAGGAACTAGGGATGTCCGATATTATCGGCCGTTATTGGCATTCAAATGTAATATCGGAAATAAGAAAAATAAAAAAATAATGTATTTAACCTTTGTTTACCCAGGCAAGCAAGTAATAACTAATTATTATTTTATTTATTGTCAAAAGTATGCATAATGTTGTGTTACTTCCACGACAAGAGATATGTAATGTTAATTACCTGAAATTATTCAGTTTTTTGGGGGGGGGGGGGGGGGGGGACCCCTTATATAACGGTATCGGTTGATATCGGTATCGGAAATTAAGAGTTGGACAATATCGGTATATTGGATATCGGTAAAAAAGCCAATATCGAACATCCCTAATAACGATGTGATTTTAAAGCGAACTCCTCTGCGGTGTTTAGCGC
The DNA here is from genome assembly GCF_963971535.1 of Notolepis coatsorum. Classification (NCBI taxonomy): domain Eukaryota; kingdom Metazoa; phylum Chordata; class Actinopteri; order Aulopiformes; family Paralepididae; genus Notolepis; species Notolepis coatsorum. Next base: position 144,763,125 of record NC_140166.1, on the reverse strand, counting down.
CATGTTGCCGTCGTTAGGTGGCTTTTATGGTTATTAGGGATGAACAAGGAACCCAGTTGACCCCCTTGGCACCGACTAGGCGTCAGCTAAATGCCTTCGAGTGTGAAGGAGTGTGACCGGCGTCTACCTGCTCCTGGTTAAATTAGAATACAGGCTCCAGTATGTTCAAAATTCAGCTGCCAGGGTCCTAACCTGCACCAAACCCTGGCAGCACATCACCCCCACCCTCATCCACCTCCACTGGCTCCCCATCAAATCCTGCATCACCTACAAAACCCTCCTGCTCACCTACAAATCCCTCCACGCTCTGGCACCTCAGTACCTCACTGACCTCCTAAACCCCCACACTCAGTACCTCACTGACCTCCTCCACCCCCACACTCAGTACCTCACTGACCTCATCCACCCCCACACTCAGTACCTCACTGACCTCCTCCACCCCTACACTCAGTCACGGTCCCTGCGATCCTCAGACACCGGTCAGCTCTCCATCCCCCGAACCAGACTGCGGACCTTCGGGGACAGAGCTTTCAGTGTGGCAGCTCCCACCCTCTGGAACTCCCTCCCTGCAGAACTCCGCACTGCCCCAACTCTGGACTCATTCAAAAAACTCCTCAAAACCCCCCTGTTCTGTGGTGGTGGGCCTGATCTCTGCCAACGACGAGAGGGCCTACCTGGAAGAGGTCAAGGTCCTGGCGGGATGGTGCCAGGAAAACAGCCTCTCCCTGCCTGCCTGCAAGGAGATGATTGTGGACTTCAGGAGGTCGGGGGTCAAGGACTACAGCCCCCTCAGCATCGACGGGGCACCGGTTGAGAGAGTCAACAGCTTTAAGTACCTCGGAGCCTACATATCCGAGGACTTGACATGGACCACACACATTAACAGTGTTGTGAAGAAGGCACGACAACGCCTCTACTTCCTCAGGCGCCTAAGGAAGTTCCAAGTCAGCCAGAAGATCCTTAAGAACTTCTACTCATGTACAATAGAGAGCATCTTGACCGGCAACATCACCTCCTGGTTTGGGAATAGCACTGCACAAGACCAAAGCAGTCTACAAAGAGTGACACGTTCAGCCGAACGCACAATTGGAGGGGGGCTCCCCACCCTCCAGAACATTTACTACAAGCGTTGCAAGGGCAAGGCTAAGAGAATCATTAAAGACTCCAGTCACCCGAACAACTGCCTCTTTGAACTGCTGCGGTCAGGCAAGCGATACAGGAGTCTCAAGGCGAGCACAGAAAGACTCAGAAGAAGCTTCTATCCCCAGGCCATCAGGCTGCTAAACGAACAATGAATGAACACTACACAACAACAACCACCAAACGCACATAGCACACACATCCACACGCACACACTCACTTTAAACAAACACACTGTAGCACCCACTCCACACACTTATAGCACACACCCACTTTAAACAAACACACTGTAGCACCCACTCCCCACACTTTATATTTATGGATGAAGGATTGCACTACAACTCGTACACCTTACTGTAAATTGTACCTAAAATTGTACCTCATCCCATTTCTGCTTTGCACTAGATAGTACTGTACATTAGTACACTGCATAGTATTGTGTATTGTATATTATATGGTAACTCAGAACATTGTACATATGTCTATACCGAACACTGTGACCTCATTTTCTTCTTCTAAATTCATGCTATATTATGTTATTATGTTATTTGATACTATCTTGTCTAGCACAGTCTCTGGAGCGTAACAGTAAGAAGCATTTTGTATGAAAGTATTCTGTACTTCTGTATGACAACTATTAAAGAACTTGAACTTGAACTTGGCCTTTAACCCCTATTTTCTCACTTTGAATGTTGTGTCTGTCCACTATGTTTGTTACTTCTTTTATCCCCCCCCCCCCCCCCTATGTAAAGCGACCTTGGGTCTTTTGAAAGGCGCTATATAAAAAGTTATTATTTGAACTCCAAGCCCACGTGACTGAACTCAAACTAGAAGAAAACAGACTAAGAAATGACGTAAACTCCATGATAAAAACTGCAAAAAAAATGTCATCAATGACAAAACTGAGGAAAACAAAAATAAACCATGTGAACTTTGGAAATTACTCAATAATCAACTAGGCTGCAGTAAAAAACTCAAAACCAGGTTCTCAAACATAAACATAAAGACGGACAACACGCTCATCACAGACAAACTGGATGTAGCCAATTACTTAAACACTTTCTTCACAAACATAGCCACAACACTGGTAAACAAACTACCCTCCCACTCAGGGCAGTATGGGGTAGAACACATAGTAGCATAATACAAGAACCTAGGCGTCCACAAATAAGATTTCAAACTGGAAGTGGTAACTACAGATGAGGTACTCAAAAAACTGAGCGCCCTCCAACCGAACAAGGCCACTGGCCATGACAACATCCCCTCCAAATTCCTCAGAGACTCAGCAGCCGCCATCACCCCAGTCATCACACACATAATAAACCTCTCCATAAAACAGGGACACGTCCCCAAGGACTTCAAAATTGCGAGAGTAACACCCCTGCACAAAAAGGGCAGCAAATTAGACCCAGGCAACTACCGCCCTGTTTCTATCCTTACATCCATCTCGAAAGTCATGGAAAAAATAGTATACGAACAGGTCGAAAAGTACCGCTCTTAAAGAGCACCTACGGGAGCCTGCAATTCGAAACTGGCCACCGTAAATGCCCAAAACCCCCACCACCTCCTAATAGACAGTCTCCTCCCCACCGCATGTATATTGTCCCTCCCCGCCGTATGTATATTTCCCTCGCACCCACCCACCCCCTCCTAATGTACAGTCCCCTCCCCATCATATGTATATACTCTGTCAGGATCTAGGGGTAACAGTACTGTATATTTGAATACCGCCTATGTCACAAATGTATCAGTACTAAATACCTATATGTCCCTATGCCATAAATGTCATGTATGTTGTGTATGTCATAAATGTCTATATGAATTGAAAATGGGGGACCCTGATGGAAACAAGACAAACGTCTTTCTCAGGTCCGCATCCCCTTAACAATTGTATGTATTGAGCCGTACTGTATTGTACCCATTCTGCAATCTGTTAAATAAAGTTTTCATTCATTCACCTTGCGGAACAAAATCTAATCTACGAATTCCAATCTGGCTTCAGAACATCCCACTCCACTGACACATGCCTTCTCTATTTGAACGACCACATCAAGTAAGAGGTGGACGCGGGCAAATACTGCGGCATGGTCATGCTAGACCTACAAAAGGCCTTCGACACTGTCAATCACACCATTCTGATTGACAAGCTAAAAGCAATTGGTTTTGATAGTTTATTAGTGAGCTGGATACAATCCTACCTGGAGGGGAGAGAACAGATGGTGGAGGTAAACGGTACCCTATCCCCCCCCCCTCACAGTGAACTGTGGTGTTCCACAAGGAAGCATACTAGGACCGCTACTGTTCCTAATTTATGCAAATGACATGTTGTCAACTTGTGACTGCAACTTGTTCCTGTTTGTGGACGACTCAGCCCTGCTGGTCTCTGACAAGAACAAGTTACAGGTTGAAAAAACCCTCAGCTCGGAACTAGGCAAAATCTGCATATGGCTCGCCGACAACAAACTATCATTACACATGGGCAAAACAGAGTCCATTCTCTTCGGTTCAAATAACAAACTCAGCAAGACCGACGGCTTCTCAGTTACAGTGGGTGACAATATTGTCAGAAGGAAAGATGAAATTACCTACCTGGGTTCCATCCTAGAGGCTAATCTTTCCTGTGACAAAATGGCATCCAATGTAATAAAAAAGGTCAAACAACGAACTCGATTCTTGTACCGGATCTCCTCTCTGGTAAATAAGAATACCCTGAAGACTTTGGCAGGAGCACTCATTCAAGGGTACTACGACTATGCTTGCACCTCATGGTACCAAAGGACCTCAAAGGCACTAAAAACCAAATTACAAACATCTCAAAACAAACTAGTCAGACTACTGCTTGACCTGACTCCTAGAACCCACCTCACCCCTGCCCACTTTGACAACCTAGGATGGCTTAGAGTAGACGACAGAGTACAGCAACTTGCAATGGGCCTGGTCTACAAGATACACTACACGACCAATGTACCCATGTACATGTCAAAATACTTCCCAAAGGTCAGTGAATACCACGATCACAACACCAGAGGGAGCTCCACAAATCATGTAAAACCCAGATTCGGCTCAAACAAGGGACTAAACAGGTTTCGCAATTATGCCACATCAATGTGGAACGCCCTACCCAAAGCTGTAAAGGAATGTGAATCACTACTCACTTTCAAAAACACTCTCAAAGAACACCAACGGGAGACTGCAATTCGAAACTGGCCCCTACAAATGTCCTAACCCAGTTGTACAGTAAAGACCAAGTGTGGCCTTGTCAGTATTCCAATGTACAGTGCCCCCCCCCACCCTACCCAACCCCCCCCCCCCCCCACCTCCAATGTACAGCCCCACCCAACCCCACCCCACCTACCTAACCTCCTCCAATGTACAGTTTCTATGTCAAATGTATGTCAGTATTCCAATGTACAGTGTCCCTACCCCCCCCCCCCCACCTCCAATGTACAGCCCCACCCAACCCCACCCCACCTACCCAACCTCCTCCAATGTACAGCTTCTATGTCAAATGTATATACACTCTTTCTGGATTTTTTTAGTATCACAAACTGTACTGTATTTGCAAATCTGGTATGTCATAAATGTATAGATGTAGCAGTACTGTCTATCTGTATGTCGTGTGTGTCATATGATGAATTGAAAATGGGGGACCCTGATGTAAACAAGACGAAAGTCTTTCTCTGGTCTGCATCCCCTTAACAATTGTATGTTTTGAGCTGTGCTGTAGTGTACCCATTCTGCAATCTGTTAATAAACTTTTCAATCAATCAATCAATCAATCAATTATTATTATTATTACATCTCCCACTTCTATCTGCTCAAACTGAACACGGCGTGTTCCTGCAAGCTCTGCGCAGCACCTGACATTGTCCGGGTCACGCCTGGACATGGCTCTGACACGTCGCCCTTGTCTATCAGAGCTGCTGACGGCTCAGAGAAGCCTGATAAGCATCAGCACCACTATATCGTCCGGACCGATAACCCCGGCTCAACGGCGTGCTGTTTTTTTTAAAGGCGGCGGCAATGCGGGATGACTGGCAGTCGTCTATCTCTCTCCACTTCCCTCCATCTTTAGGCGTGAAGAGGAAGTCAAGGTATATTGTAGCGTGAAGTTATTTTTTTGATAAGTAAGCATTTTATTTTCATTAACCACTTCATCTCCTCATGACCTTCGTGGAGAGACCTTCCCGAGAACGTCTCTCTCTGAGGAGCAGCCTGCTGGTGAGAGTAAAACCACGTCTGATAAAGACCCAGTCCTCAATCCGAACGTACACAGAAGGGTCGCGCCACCACTGAAAACCAAAAGATGGTTATGGATTGTAATTTCTCTGTAATGGATTGACTCTTGCTACCAGAACTGACATTATTTGTTTGTTTTTATATATAAGGCCATCCTAGGGAAGCTTCCCCTATATCTTTTCAATCTAATTAGCTTTGCCTCTAGCAGCTACCATACCAGGTCCACAAGATGGCTACTTTTACAAAAACCTGAGAATACACACTGAACTAGGAAGAACAGCTTTTTCAAGCTTCGCACCTTGGGCATGGAATGGGCTACAGGACCATATCCACTTAGATACCCTGGTCTCTCTGCAAATTTAAATCTGTATTACATAACTTCCTACAAGAAGAATGTCGCTGCTTTCTGTAGTCAGGTCCCAACTGCAAAACTGCTAAATTACTGTATGACCCTGTATTATACTGTCATACACTTTTACTATTATGTAGACCAGGGATCGGCAATAGGCGGCCCGCGGGCCGAAATGGGCCCGCCAGCAATAATTTCTGGCCCGTCAGGTTATTTTGAGAATATGATGTTTATTTTACGCGCAGGAAATATTCACTCGTTGTGACGCCAGAGTGTCTTTTGAAGCTGTATCTATCTATTCGTCATATCTATGGCTGTCACTATAGCCAATTGAAATGCTAGAAATGGTCACATGGACTGGGAGAACCAATGGAATTTCACTTTCACTTCCGCGTTTGGGATGCGGCGAGCGAACGTTTGCAAAAACAAAACAAACGTCTTTGAATAACTTCTTTGCAATGCAACGGGGAAATATGATGAGCCAGAAGAGGAGCTTACGACCTATAAAGCTTATTTTAATAAACAGGTGTCATTCTTAAAATACGGGTTTATCGCAACAGGTAACTCTTGCAATAAGCAACCGATGACTCTCGCTTGTTGACATGGCAACACGAGCAAGCAACTGTGTTCAAGTTGGGTGGGCATTCAACGCGAGTGGACATTTAACATGTTATTAACATGGATTTTGGAGGACCGAAGCAGAAACAATATCAAGTCCAGGGCAGGGCTGCCTGCATTATGCCGGTGAGTGTTGTGTTTTAATAATAATAATAATACATTCGATGTATAATACACCCGCTGTGGTGCTTAAAATCAAATGCACCCTACTGATCTCGATTTATAATGCGAGCACCTGCATTAAAATCAAATTACTGATCTGTTCATGTGTAATGCACTGTCTGAGAGGCACTTTATAATAGAAAAAAGACAGTGCAAACATGTATATGTCGTTTTTTTTTTTACAGTTAAAAAATGTTCACTTATCATTGGCCCGCCACACAATGGCTTGGGGAAAATTTGGCCCGTGGGCAAATCTAATTGGCGACCCCTGATGTAGACTATTCTTTTTTGTGTTTACATGTGATGTATTGCATATTGTATACATGCACTTTTATTATGTTCTTGTGTGATGTACCACACATTTTATTGCCGTCTGATATATTGCAAATGTTATTGCCGTCATCTTGGCCAGGTCTCCCTTGCAAAAGAGATCTTGTATCTCAATGGGACTTCCTGGTTAAATAAAGGTTAAATATAAATAAAGATTATACAACAGCTAAACCTGAGATTGCTCTGCACCCATTCTTTGGTTCCTCTGTCTCATTTAGAATACTGCCCTGTTATCCGGTCGTCAGCTACAAAATCTGATTTAAAAAAGTTGCAGGTTGCTCAGAATAAAGCGGCTCGTCTGGCACTAGGCTGTACATACAGGACAAGTATTAGTTTTATGCATGAACATCTGGCATGGCTGATGGTTGAAAATAAGTCTTCTAATGCAACTGCGGAAAATTATCAGCACTGGTAAGCCATCTAGCTTGGCTCAGCAGTTGCAAATGACTTCTGAACATGGTTACAACACTAGAGAATCAAGAATCAAGAATCAAGAGGTTTATTTGTCACATACATACCAGGGCATACAGTGAAATGCGGGTGGTCTTGCCCGCATTGATAGTGCAAAATACAATAATAAAATATAGGCATAGAAAAAAAATAAACATAGAAAAAATTAAATAGGTAAGACACAAGATATGCTGAGTATACACTGTCTGAAGAAGTCCACCATCATCCCTGTACCCAAAAAATCTACGCCCGCTTGCCTCAACGACTACCGCCCTGTAGCCCTCACCTCCATAGCCATGAAGTGCTTTGAGAAGCTAGTGAAGGGCTACATCTGTTCCTCCCTCCCCATCAACCTGGACCCTCTGCAATTTGCATATCGCCCCAACAGGTCCACGGAGGACGCCATAGCCCATGTGCTGCACACAGCAGCATCACACCTGGACAAGAGGCAGGGGAACTATGTGAGAATGCTGTTCATCGACTACAGCTCAGCATTCAATACCATAGTCCCCTCCAAACTCATAGCCAAGCTCAGGGACCTGGGCTTGAACTATGACCTCTGCCAGTGGGTCTTGGACTTCCTGACGGGCAGACCCCAGGTGGTAAGAGCCGGCAACTGCACCTCCTCATCCATCACGCTCAACATAGGGGCCCCCCAGGGCTGTGTTCTGAGCCCCCTCCTCTACTCCCTGTACACACATGACTGCGTAGCACAGCGGAACAACAACACCATCATCAAATTTGCTGATGACACAGTAGTGGTGGGCCTGATCTCTGCCAACGACGAAAGGGCCTACCTGGAAGAGGTAGAGAACCTGTCACAGTGGTGTCAGGAGAACTGCCTCTCCCTGAACGTCAGCAAAACAAAAGAGATGATTGTGGACTTCAGGAGGTCGGGGGTCAAGGACTACAGCCCCCTCAGCATCGACGGGGCACCGGTTGAGAGAGTGAACAGTTTCAAGTACCTCGGAGCCCACATATCCGAGGACTTGACATGGACCACACACATTGACAGTGTTGTGAAGAAGGCACGACAACGCCTCTACTTCCTCAGGCGCCTAAGGAAGTTCCAAGTCAGTCAGAAGATCCTTAGGAACTTCTACTCATGTACAGATGAGAGAGCATCCTGACCGGCAACATCACCTCCTGGTTTGGGAATAGCACTGCACAAGACCGTAGCAGACTACAAAGAGTGACACGTTCAGCCGAACGCACAATTGGAGGGGGGCTTCCCACCCTCCAGAACATTTACAACAAGCGGTGCAAGGGGAAGGCTAAGAGAATTATTAAGGACTCGAGCCACCCGAACAACTGCCTCTTTGAACTGCTGCGGTCAGGCAAGCGATACCGGAGTCTTAAGGCGAGCACAGAAAGACTCAGAAGAAGCTTCTATCCCCAGGCCATCAGGCTGCTAAACGAACAATAATCACTATGCAACAACCATCAAATGCACACAGCACACACACCCACACGCACACACTCACTCAAACAAACAACACACTGCAGCACCCACTCTCCACACTTTAGATCACACAAACACACTTACACTTTATATTTATTGATAAAGGATTTGCACTACAACTCGTACACCTACTGTGAATTGTACCTAAATTGCACCTCGTCCCATTTCTCCATTTCTGCCTTGCACTATATAGTATTGTATATTAGTACACTGCACAGTATTGTATATTGTATGGTAACTACGTCTATTCTGCATCGAACATTGTACATATGTCTAAACTGAACACTGTGACCTAATTTTTTTTACTTCTAATTTTACTATGTTATTTTATTTCATACTTATCTTGTCTTGCACAGTCTCTGGAGTGCAACAGTAAGAAGCATTTTGTATAAAAGTATTCTGTACTTCTGTATGACAACTATTAAAGAAACTTGAGTTCCTGAGAAACTGGTTCCTATATACTGTACACTACTATACTATATACAGTTTACAATTTTAACTCTTAATGTGTCTAAACTATACTATTAGTACCTCCTTCCTTTAAAGTGACTTTCTATTTTTAGATTATAAGTGACATTTTGTTCAAGTGATAGTTTTAGCGGTTGCCGCATGAGTGTTTGTGTTTGTGTGTGTGTGTGTGTGTGTGTGTGTGTGTGTGTGTGTGTGTGTGTGTGTGTGTGTGTGTGTGTGTGTGTGTGTGTGTGTGTGTGTGTGTGTGTGTGTGTGTGTGTGTGTGTGTGTGTGTGTGTGTGTGTGTGTGTGTGTGTGTGTGTGTGTGTGTGTGTGTGCGTGTGCGTGCGTGTGCGTGTGTGTGTGTGTGTGTGTGTGTGTCTGTATGTGCTCATGTGTACTTGT
>NC_140166.1:144733520-144748520 GCF_963971535.1 Notolepis coatsorum | reverse complement strand
GTGTGACGTGATGTGTGACGTGATGTGTGACGTGGTGTGTGACGTGATGTGTGACGTGATGTGTGATGTGATGTGTGACGTGGTGTGTCACGTGGTGTGTGACGTGATGTGTGATGTGATGTGTGACGTGGTGTGTGACATGATGTGTGACGTGATGTGTGACGTGGTGTGTGATGTGGTGTGTGATGTGGTGTGTGATGTGGTGTGTGATGTGGTGTGTGATGTGGTGTGTGACATGATGTATGACATGATATATGACATGATGTAGTGGGCGTTCTGGAAGGACTGTAGTTACACATGAGGGTTGTGGTCTGCTGGTCCATAAATATCCAAAGGGGTGTAACGGTACACGTATCCGTACCGAACCGAACTGTTTCAGTGTGTACCATACCGAACGGCTGTGTAGTGTACCGAACGAATACAATGGTATGTTAACCACTAACGACCGCCCACCGGGGGCTGTTTTTTTCACAATCTAATATAATTATTATAATTTGAAAAAAAGATTACAAGTCGATTATTAATTTCAATATAAAATATTCGTTGACAACCCTACAAGTACAATTAGTTACGGCACACTACATCACCCCTGAGTGTAACATGGAAAGCCAAACTTTCCCCCACTGTACCGAAAACCCGTACCGAACCTTGGTTTTTGTGTACCGTTACACCCCTAGTAGTAAGTCATACTGACCAGCAGTGTAAGAGTAGGTAAGGGATAATAATATATGTACAGATATATATATAGTATCTACAGATGTGTAAAAAGGATTATATGTGGGTGTGTACAGACAGATCTGTATATATATATATATATATATATATATATATATATATATATATATATATATATATATATATATATATATATATATATATATATATATATATATATATATATATATATATATATATATATATATATATATATATATATATATATATATATATATATATATATAATAAGAATATTATTGTATATTTTTATTTAACCTTTAACCAGGTAGTCACTTGAGATCAATGATCTCTTTTTCGAGCAAGACATGGCCATATATATCCAAGGTTTCTTTAGATAGATTGGACCTCCAGAAGAGCTTTAGAAGAGAAGCTGAGGGTTGTGTTTTGGGCCATTTTGCGCTGAGTGGTTAGCACTATCGCCTCACAGCAAGGAGGTCCTGAGTTCAAACCCGCTGGGCGGGCCTTTCTGTGTGGGAAAAGAAAAGGTGGTCCCACAAGGCCAGCGGTAGAGGAAACTGGACATGGAAAAACTACAGGATCCAAAAGAAAACGGAAGGCATTTGTGTCGGAACTTAGAAGCCGCTTCAGGAAGCTAGATGCTGCCCCTGAAATGGAAGAACACACCATAAACAAGCAAGCGGGATGCTGTCAAGACCACATACTGCGAAACTGCACAAAAAGCCCGGGGCTTCAAACAGAAACGAGCCAGAAGAGTGGGATATCAACTGACACTTGGCAGCAAATTGAAGGTAGGACAACAATTGATGGCAAGAGGACTAAACATCAAGTCTTAACGACTCTTGAGGAGGCAAGACATCCTACAAACACAACGACAAGGGGGGTAAAGAGGCCTTCCAGGAGAGACAAGAGGGTCTTTGTTGATAAGCTGGCAAGTGAAGCAGAGAAGGCTGCAGCCTATGGAGGTCTGGGCACACAGTACAAGATCGCCAAACCACACTAGCCCTGTTCGGGAAAAGAATAGCACCGTCTCTGCATCAGAGTGAGCAGCCAGATGGGTCCAGCACTTCCAGCAAGTGCTCAAACTCCCTGAACCTGAACAACCAGCCAACATCATAACAACAATACAATACCCTAGAAATCAACACCAACCCCCCCGGACTTTGATGAGGTTTTGAATGGCCAACCTAACGCAAAAGAGTGGTAAGGCATGTGGCATAGACGCCGTTCACGCTGAGATGCTGAAGGCAGACATTTCCACATCAAAAAAGAGTCCAAGAAAACCTCTTCCAAAACATCTGGAACGGTGACACCGTCCTTGAAGGCTGGTACAAAGCCAACATCCCCCCAAAAAAGATGACCTTAAAGGAAAACTCCAACATTTTGGGAAATTAGCTTATTTAACATCTTCCCTGGAGTTAGACAAGAAGATACATACCTTTTTTGTCCCCGTGCATGCATTAGGCTTTGGGAACAGTCGCTCCGTTAGCGTAGCTTAGCTTCATCACTGGAAGTGGGGCGGAGTTAGAGCCTGACGTTCCCTACAGTCACGAAATACACTCCAAATACAACTCCAAAACGTTCCTGTAAACAGGCTGCACGCTAACGGAGCTAACCGGACACTAAAGCTAACCGGACACTAAAGCTAATATAATGACTTCCTTTCTGGGGGGTTTCAAAATAAAAGAGCGACGTCTATAGCAGCGGAATACGTTTATTTTGTACATTATCTAACGTTAACACGAACCTAAACTAACGTTATAACTAACCTAAAGTTAGTTTAGGTTCATGTTGCCAGGACTCGTTGCCAGATGCCTGTTTTGGGGATTCCAGCTGAGAGGTAGGAGCTGGAAAACATACCGGTTCCATAGCATGTAGTCTTACAGTAAAAATCCCACAGAAAATGTGTGTTTTACAAAGGTTTTTGTAATGTGTGTACGGCAATAATTCTGCATGATTATCCAAAATGGCTGCCCGCTGCCATTCATTTCGATGCTCTAGTCAAAACAATGGACTTCGTCTTCTTGTGTCACCTTCCCCCACTGTCAGCGCTCGTCTGGGATCGCTTTCGGAGCAGAAGCTCCTTGGCTACAACGATGGTCAATCATTTTCGCCATCAGCGGTGACTGGTCAGTTCAGGACCGTTTACAACCGGACGTGGTCACTCGGCCGAACGGCTAGTCAAATGACGCTCGCTGGATATTTCGTCTTGTAACTCGAGACCCGAAGCACGACGATCGAAAGACGGCAAATTCAACTTTCCGACAATGTATTGGTTGCACTGCAAAAAATGCAGCTCGGAGCTGACAGACGAGGGAAAAGTATACGGTCCCCCAAACATTAAGAGGGTTAGCTGGGCAGCAGATTCAGGTTAATTCCCTCTCTCAAGTTGTAGCATTAACGAGACAGCTACATTAATAGCTGTAGAACCAGTCCAGCAATTCTCTCCTGATATAGCCAGGTAATACATCAGCTAGTATTTTTGTAAAGTGAAGGTTCAGCCATGACAGATCAGGGCTGCATGATTGCCCAGTCTGATTTTGTAATGACAGAGCTCTGTAGGTGGCGCAGACTGATGATGCGAGCGCTGGTGGCCGTCTGGTTTCTAATAGCTCAGTGATTGATGACAGACCTTCCCAGGGAATACTCACTTACAGTAGCAGCTCCCTCTCTCTCTCTCTCTCTCTCTCTCTCTCTCTCTCTCTCTCTCTCTCTCTCTCTCTCTCTCTCTCTCTCTCTCTCTCTCTCTCTCTCTTTTTTAATATATATTCTGATTATCGCAGGCTCTGGTGACATGGAGTTGAACATGCTACTTGTTTAAACCTGATACGAGATTAATACAAATACTGTACAATATCTGCACTTGTTAACCAGATGTCTGTTACTACCGTACCACACAGAAGTTCTTCCTGGGCTGTGGTTGGTGTGACGCTGTTCTCTCAGCTATGTTTCTGAAGTCCTCTGATTGCATGTCAACAAGGCATAGTTTTCTTACTTCGGTCGACCTTGATGTCACAAAATCATAACATACATTGGCAGACACGAATTATGACAATACATCATTATTGTCATAATTTGTTTTGATTGTGAAGGTCCATGTTTACATTTACATTTAGTCATTTAGCTGACGTTTTTATCCACATTGATTTTGGGACGGTCCATTTTGATTTCTGTGCGATCCATGTTGATTTAGGGAAGGTCCATTTGGAATTCTGTGCGATCCACATTGATTTTGGAGCGGCTTAGATCCTGTTCTGGAACGGTTCGGGGAGGAGGGTAGTAAGAAGTCAGTTAGGAGCCTGTGACCCTGTGACCTCATCGATCAAACATCAATCCCACCGTCAGCATTCAGATCAGCGTTCAGACCTCGAGCCAGGATTCAGACGTCCCAACGAGGTGCAGATCTATCTCTGTACGCGGATGAGCCGCTGTTTCAGTTTATAACGTTTGAGGAGCACATGTGAAGAGGAGCCCCCATCATGCTTTGTGTTTCGGAGCAGCTGGGGGGGGGGGGGGGGGGGGCACAATGTCTCACAGCAAAGCCGCTTATATGAAAAATACAATCTCAGATTTCCAAAACAATTTTTTTTTTATTTTATTTTTATCAATATGGATTTCCGTCAAGGGATATTATAAAGGATAGGTTAAAGGGATAGTTTGGATTTCTGCATGAAATACTACACCACTACTACACTACACAGTAACTACACATGAGTGTAGGATACAACGCTATTAGCTCACTACAGAGTGCCGTGGTCGGAGTTCTGGCCCGGGTTCCGAGCTAACCAAAAGCAAACCGGGTCTTGAAACCAAAACGGTTTTAATCCACACCACGCAACCCGATCTCGTGTTAAAAAAAAGAAATTTTAAATATAAGGTGGCCTAATTATTATTATTTGAATGAAAATAAATATCCTATCCTTACAGCTACATTTTTTAATTAGGCCTAATTATTTCACAGTGGCACAGGATCATTTGCCAAGCTTTTGTTCATTTAAAAATAAAATATAAAACTATACTTGTGTCTTTGTCTCTTGTTATGTTAATCTTGTCTTGTTAGTAGGAGAGGAAATGGCATGTTTGTAGCCTAAAATTTATTCTAGCCTACATCTAGGTGGGGAATCATTTCCAACCTTCCAAGTGGGGCCTGATTGAAAAATGTGGGAACCACTGCACTATACTACTGGCAAGCATTTCATAGAAGTTAATGTCCAAAAATTATTGAGGAAGAAAGACGCAGACAGCATCTAACTCATAACCGATCACATTAGTACGGCAGCACGCAGCAGAGTATTCATTTCTGCTTCTATTCAAGTCAATTCCACTCAGGATGTCAATATAATTGAGCTGAACTAAACGCAGCTTGCCGGGGCCTTGGACTGTGCAACGCAATCAATCAACCGTAGCCCAGAACGCTCTGGTGAAACAGCATTATCCTCACTGGGCCCAGAACGCTCTGGTGAAACAGCATTATCCTCACTGGGCCCAGAACGCTCTGGTGAAACAGCATTATCCTCACTGGGCCCAGAAGGCTCTGGTGAAACAGCATTATCCTCACTGGGCCCAGAACGCTCTGGTGAAACAGCATTATCCTCACTGGGCCCAGAACGCTCTGGTGAAACAGCATTATCCTCACTGGGCCCAGAACGCTCTGGTGAAACAGCATTATCCTCACTGGGCCCAGAGCGCTCTGGTGAAACAGCATTATCCTCACTGGGCCCAGAACGCTCTGGTGAGACAGCATTATCCTCACTGAACCCAGAACGCTCTGGTGAAACAGCATTATCCTCACCGGGCCCAGAACGCTCTGGTGAAACAGCATTATCCTCACTGGGCCCAGAGCGCTCTGGTGAAACAGCATTATCCTCACTGGGCCCAGAACGCTCTGGTGAAACAGCATTATCCTCACTGGGCCCAGAACGCTCTGGTGAAACAGCATTATCCTCACTGGGCCCAGAACGCTCTGGTGAAACAGCATTATCCTCACTGGGCCCAGAAGGCTCTGGTGAAACAGCATTATCCTCACTGGGCCCAGAAGGCTCTGGTGAAACAGCATTATCCTCACTGGGCCCAGAACGCTCTGGTGAAACAGCATTATCCTCACTGGGCCCAGAACGCTCTGGTGAAACAGCATTATCCTCACTGGGCCCAGAGCGCTCTGGTGAAACAGCATTATCCTCACTGGGCGCCAGAGCGCTCTGGTGAAACAGCATTATCCTCACTGGGCCCAGAACGCTCTGGTGAAACAGCATTATCCTCACTGGGCCCAGAACGCTCTGGTGAAACAGCATTATCCTCACTGGGCCCAGAGCGCTCTGGTGAAACAGCATTATCCTCACTGGGCCCAGAACGCTCTGGTGAAACAGCATTATCCTCACTGGGCCCAGAGCGCTCTGGTGAAACAGCATTATCCTCACTGGGCCCAGAACGCTCTGGTGAAACAGCATTATCCTCACTGGGCCCAGAGCGCTCTGGTGAAACAGCATTATCCTCACTGGGCGCCAGAGCGCTCTGGTGAAACAGCATTATCCTCACCGGGCCCAGAGCGCTCTGGTGAAACAGCATTATCCTCACTGGGCCCAGAGCGCTCTGGTGAAACAGCATTATCCTCACTGGGCCCAGAACCCTCTGGTGAAACAGCATTATCCTCACTGGGCCCAGAACGCTCTGGTGAAACAGCATTATCCTCACTGGGCGCCACAGGGAGATACGCTTTCAACCCTCCTTCTAAACAGCCCGGGGTTTAGCGTGAAAACAGAATTCATATTAGAGGTTATAAATGTGACAAAGCTCTATTAGGATGATTAAATGGAACCCAGACGGCCAGACCCGTCGGAATATAGGATCGGGAGGGAAATTGAAAGTGCAGCCAAGTCTGATGGTCTTTTATCCCACTAACAGGATCCGCAGTGCGGTGGCCGGGGTCTAAACAGGCACATAGCTGGGAAGCAACCGCAACTGTTTCCTATATAACTGTAACGACGCAAGGGATCCTGTTACAAAACACAGGGATTGAGAGACGGAGAAAGAGAGGAAGTGAGAAAAGAGAAGAACAAGCAGAGAAAAGAGATTCAGACACAGATTTAGAAACAGGATCCCCTGCGTGTCGGAAGAACCCGTCCCCCCCGGCCCTGGAGACGTTTGCTCCTCCCGGCGGCCGGGGACACGGTGGTGAGCGAAGACAAATCTCATCTGCGGACTGAGCGCTGTTCACCAAACTAACGCTGACAAATGAGAAACGGCAGTTTTTTTCCGGATAATTGGGGGAATGTTGGTGTCAACGAGTGCGTGCAAGAGGCAGAGGGACGCTGGTTCCTGGTTCCTGGTGGGGAGAGAACTGAACTTAGTGAAATATTAGTTATAGAAATGTAGTCAGAAAAAGAAGAGTATTGATGCTTTCGATGGGCTTTCGAATACGAAAAAAACTACACTCCCTGTCAATCATCTGACTTCTAGATTTACTTTTTAATTTCTCTTATTTTTCGGGATCATATGCCACAAACCTGAACGGTATTGCCATAAAACAGAATGCAGTTAGTTTCTCTACCTTTCCGCAAACGTCTAGCAAAAAACGGCATTGCAATCTGATGAGAAATGGCAAAGAAGTTTACATTATAAAAGAGTAACTGTACTTACAGTTGATTTCATTCACGGTTTGTGAATCAGGCCTGGTGATACTAAATCCAGATTGAACTCTGCCATTGAAAAGGAGAGATTTGGCCCGATCCATAGATGTGCAACTTGGCCATAATAAGGTCATTTATAGGCCTGATATTCTATATTCTATAATCATATTTCAAATTGCATGCGTCCGGATGGCAGAATTCAGTACTGTCTCTACAAAATCTCCCTTTAATCATCTTCCCTTTATTAATTTGCTTAGCTTTGTACACGTGATCACAAGAAGGTGCTGAATGAGCTCAGTGGCATGGTGTTATTCACCGTCAAATATGGGGGGGGGGGGGGGGGGATTTCTATTCTCCTTTGGTTCATCACAATTTACTCAAGCCTAGTAAGAGACACAATATTTATGACACTGGGAATACATTCCCTGAGATCCATAGATGTATCTAGATACCAAGAACATGCAAATGGACCTTGTAGAAGTGGAGCAATCTTCCATTTACTTAGGTATATATTTTTAGGCGGATTTTCTAAAAATAGGGCTCCGGGCTTAAGAGGTAGTGTCAACCAAAGATATATAAGAAAATATAAGATATTCCACCACAGTCCAGACCTGCCATCCAGGAAGACCTCACAGTCCAGACCTGCCCTCCAGGAAGACCTCACAGTCCAGACCTGCCCTCCAGGAAGACCTCACAGTCCAGACCTGCCCTCCAGGAAGACCTCACAGTCCAGACCTGCCCTCCAGGAAGACCTCACAGTCCAGACCTGGGACCTGGGCTTGAACTATGACCTCTGCCAGTGGGTCTTGGACTTCCTGACTGGCAGACCCCAGGTGGTGAGAGCAGGCAACTGCACCTCCTCATCCATCACCCTCAACATAGGGGCCCCCCAGGGCTGTGTTCTGAGTCCCCTCCTCTACTCCCTGTACACACACGACTGTGTGGCTCAGCGGAGTAGCAATACAATCATCAAATTTGCTGACGACACAGTGGTGGTGGGCCTGATCTCTGCCAACGACGAGAGGGCCTACCTGGAAGAGGTCAAGGTCCTGGCGGGATGGTGCCAGGAAAACAGCCTCTCCCTGAACGTCAGCAAAACAAAGGAGATGATTGTGGACTTCAGGAGGTCGGGGGTCAAGGACTACAGCCCCCTCAGCATCGACGGGGCACCGGTTGAGAGAGTCAACAGCTTTAAGTACCTCGGAGCCTACATATCCGAGGACTTGACATGGACCACACACATTGACAGTGTTGTGAAGAAGGCACGACAACGCCTCTACTTCCTCAGGCGCCTAAGGAAGTTCCAAGTCAGTCAGAAGATCCTTAAGAACTTCTACTCATGTACAATAGAGAGCATCTTGACCGGCAACATCACCTCCTGGTTTGGGAATAGCACTGCACAAGACCGAAGCAGACTACAAAGAGTGACACGTTCAGCCGAACGCACAATTGGAGGGGGGCTCCCCACCCTCCAGAACATTTACAACAAGCGTTGCAAGGGCAAGGCTAAGAGAATCATTAAAGACTCCAGTCACCCGAACAACTGCCTCTTTGAACTGCTGCGGTCAGGCAAGCGATACCGGAGTCTCAAGGCGAGCACAGAAAGACTCAGAAGAAGCTTCTATCCCCAGGCCATCAGGCTGCTAAACGAACAATGAACACTACACAACAACAACCACCAAACGCACATAGCACACACATCCACACGCACACACTCACTTTAAACAAACACACTGTAGCACCCACTCCACACACTTTATAGCACACACCCACTTTAAACAAACACACTGTAGCACCCACTCCACACACTTTATAGCACACACCCACTTTAAACAAACACACTGTAGCACCCACTCCCCACACTTTATATTTATTGATGAAGGATTGCACTACAACTCGTACACCTTACTGTAAATTGTACCTAAATTGTACCTCATCCCATTTCTGCTTTGCACTATATAGTACTGTACATTAGTACACTGCATAGTATTGTATATTATATGGTAACTCAGAACATTGTACATATGTCTATACCGAACACTGTGACCTCATTTTCTTCTTCTAAATTACATGCTATACTATGTTATTTGATACTATCTTGTCTAGCACAGTCTCTGGAGCGTAACAGTAAGAAGCATTTTGTATGAAAGTATTCTGTACTTCTGTATGACAACTATTAAAGAAACTTGAAACTTGAACTTGAACTTGAAGACCTGCCCTCCAGGAAGACCTCACAGTCCAGACCTGCCCTCCAGGAAGACCTCACATTTGAAAGGATTGGCATGAAAGAAACTGGGTCAAACAAGTCTGTTGAATCTGTGTTTTAAGTGCAGTAATACTTGAGAGTAAAAATAGGTGTATTTCTACCCCTTGAATGACTTCCATGATGTTCCCACCACAGTGCTGCTCCCCAGACTGTCCCACTGGCCGCTAGGTGTGTAACGGTACACAAAAACCACGGTTCGGTACCTACCTCGGTTTTGAAGTCACGGTTCGGTACAGGTTTTCGGTACAGTGGGGGAAAGTATGGCTTTCCATGTTCCACTCAGGGGTGATGTAGTGTGCAGTAACTAATTGTACTTGTAGGGCTGTCAACGAATATTCCATATTGAAATGAAATGAATAATCGTCTTGTAAAGAAAAAAAATAATTATATTAGATTGTGAAAAAAACAGGCGGTCGTTAGTGGTTGACATACCATTGTATTCGTTCGGTACACAGCCGTTCGGTACGGTACGGTACACACTGAAATGGTTCGGTATGTATACGTGTACCTTTACACCCCTACTGTTGCCCGTCCAAACCCTCCGTCTGCTCCCCCAGACTGTCCCCCACTGCCGCCCGTCCAAACCCTCCGTCTGCTGCCCAGACTGTCCCCCACTGCCGCCCGTCCAAACCCTCCGTCTGCTGCCCAGACTGTCCCCCACTGCCGCCCGTCCAAACCCTCCGTCTGCTGCCCAGACTGTCCCCCACTGTCTCCCGTCCAAACCCTCCGTCTGCTGCCCAGACTGTCCCCCACTGTCGCCCGTCCAAACCCTCCGTCTGCTGCCCGGACTGTCCCCCACTGTCGCCCGTCCAAACCCTCCGTCTGCTGCCCAGACTGTCCCCCACTGTCGCCCGTCCAAACCCTCCGTCTGCTGCCCGGACTGTCCCCCCCTGACCGCCCGTCCAAACCCTCCGTCTGCTCTGCAGACTGTCCCCCTGGCCGCCCGTCCAAACCCTCCGTTGTTGACCATCGTGGTCTCCATGGTGGATGCACCGCTAAAGAGTCCGGGAGGCCGGGGTCACCAATCTGCACCTGACAGGCCGGGGTCACTGATCGGCTGGACGCACCGACCGGAATCAGGTTGCTGTCAGCGGGTACTACAGAGAACAACCTGACAGACAGACAGGGAGAGACAGACACGCACAGAGATAGACAGACAGACACACACAGAGAGAGACAGACACACGGAGACACACAGGCACGCACAGGGAGAGACAGACACACACAGAGAGAGACAGACAGACACACACAAAGATAGACAGACACGCACAGAGGCAGACAGACAGACATGCACAGAGAGAGACAGACACACACAGAGACACACAGAGAGAGAGACAGACACACAGAGAGACACACATACACACAGAGAGAGACATACACACAGAGAGACAGACACACACAGAGACACACAGACACGCACAGAGAGAGACAGACACACAAGGAGACAGACAGACACAGAGAGAGAGAGAGGCAGACACACACAGAGACACACAGGCACAGAGAGACAGACACACAGACACGCACAGAGAGAGGCAGACACACACAGAGACACACAGACACACAGAGAGAGAGACAGACACACAGACACATAGAGAGAGAGAGAGACACACAGACACATAGAGAGAGAGACAGACACACAGACACACAGAGAGAGACAGACACACAGAGACAGACAGACACACAGAGAGAGAGAGAGACATGCACAGAGACACACAGACACGCATGGAGACACACAGAGTCAGACAGACACGCACAGATACACACAGAGACACACAGACACGCAGATACACAAAGATACACACAGAGACAGACAGACACGCACAGAGAGAGACAGACACACACCGAGACAGACAGACACACGCAGAGACACACAGAGACACACAGAGACACGGAGAGAGAGACAGACACACGCAGAGACAGACAGACACACGCAGAGACAGACAGACACACACGAAAAGAGACAGAGAGACAGACACAGAGAGAGAGACATGCACGAAAAGAGACAGACACGCTGTGGACAGACAGATGTATGAAGAGATAAACGCCACATGCATCGTTCTTTCTTCCTCTTTCATGGGGTTTCATTGTATTTCTCTCTTATACACATTCTGTACTCACACACACACACACACACACACACACACACACACACACACACATGCAAACACACAGATAAACATGCGTGCGCGTGCGTCGCGGGGTAGACGTGAGTAAGCAGGGTTCTCCTCGTCAACAGATGTTATCTGCTACCAATCAACAGGCTCTGTCATCGCCGCCAGAATGGATGCTCACAGCCTCTCTCTGACTCCTCCCACCTCGTCATCCTATCTCTCTGACTCCTCCCACCTCGTCCTCCTATCTCTCTGACTCCTCCCACCTCTTCATCCTATCTCTCTCACTCCTCCCACCTCGTCATCCTATCTCTCTGACTCCTCCCACCTCGTCATCCTATCTCTCTGACTCCTCCCACCTCTTCCTCCTATCTCTCTGACTCCTCCCACCTCTTCCTCCTATCTCTCTGACTCCTCCCGCCTCTTCCTCCTATCTCTCTGACTCCTCCCGCCTCTTCCTCCTATCTCTCTGACTCCTCCCACCTCTTCCTTCTATCTCTCTGACTCCTCCTGCCTCTTCCTCCCATCTCTCTGACTCCTCCCACCTATTCCTCCTATCTCTCTGACTCCTCCCACCTCTTCCTCCCATCTCTCTGACTCCTCCTGCCCCTTCCTCCTATCTCTCTGACTCCTCCCACCTCTTCCTCCTATCTCTCTGACTCCTCCTGCCCCTTCCTCCTATCTCTCTGACTCCTCCCACCTCTTCCTCCCATCTCTCTGACTCCTCCCACCTCTTCCTCCTATCTATCTGACTCCTCCCACATCTTCCTCCTATCTCTCTGACTCCTCCCACCTCTTCCTCCTATCTCTCTGACTCCTCCCACCTCTTCCTCCTATCTCTCTGACTCCTCCTGCCTCTTCCTCCTATCTCTCTGACTCCTCCTGCCTCTCCCTTGTCCTGTGGCCTAGTTAGGACTGGTGTCTCTCTTGTCCTGAGGCCTAGTTAGGACTGGTGTCTCTCTTGTCCTGTGACCTAGTTAGGACTGGTGTCTCTCTTGTCCTGTGGCCTAGTTAGGACTGGTGTCTCTCTTGTCCTGTGGCCTAGTTAGGACTGGTGTCTCTCTTGGATTGAAGCCTAGTTAGGACTGGTGTCTCTCTTGGATTGAAGCCTAGTTAGGACTGGTGTCTCTCTTGTCCTGAGACCTAGTTATGACTGGTGTCTCTCTTGGCTTGAAGGATTCCCCATTGACTAGATGTGTCGTTCCCCATGCAGGGGACGCTGGTTTGATTCCAGCTGGGTTATAGGCGACACACTGCTTCACACTCACATTGTCACACATTAACACCCCTTGGATCTGCCGTCTGCTGGAGAAGTGAGGGGTTAAGTGCCTTGCTCAAGGGTACCTTATGTACAGCACAGGGCCTTTTCTCCTGTTACAGTAATTTACCATATTCACACTGGCAGCCATTTGCATATCGCATAACCATTTTATGCCTGATATTCTATATTTTATAATCATAATTCAAATGGCATGTGAACGGATGGCAGAATTCAGTACTGTATCTACAAAACCTTCTGTTTAATCATCTTCCATTTATTAATTTGCTTAGATTTTTCAGGTCTGGTCAATTTTAGCATGGTGTTATTCACAGCCAAAGATAACAAATGTTTTATTGATATTCTCATTTGGTTCATTACAATTGACTCAAGCCTAGTAACAGACACAGTATTTCTGACACTGGGAATACATTCCCTGAGATCCATAGATGTCCCTAGAATCAGATACCAAGAACATGCAAATGGACCATTTAAAAAAAAAGGCCGTAAATGTGTATGCTACGTTCTTATGGAATGAATGTGATGAAAAAAAATGATATATATAAAAAAAAAAAAAAAAAATGTTTGAGTTAATTTTCATAACGTGATAATTTGCTGTGTAATTAATTAATCTAATTAACGCGATAAACTGACAGCCCTAGTTAAAATGTAAACTGGTGCCCCTGAAGGTGGCAATACCAGAGTCTGCTGAGAGACACAGTGCATAAAGTATAAATTATGGTTTATAAAAGCTGTATAAAGGATGGTTTATAAAAGCTGTATAAAGTATAAAGGATGGTTTATAAAAGCTGTATAAAGGATGGTTTATAAAAGCTGTATAAAGTATAAAGGATGGTTTATAAAAGCTGTATAAAGGATGGTTTATACAAGCTGTATAAAGTATAAATTATGGTTTATAAAAGCTGTATAAAGTATAAAGGATGGTTTATAAAAGCTGTATAAAGTATAAAGGATGGTTTATAAAAGCTGTATAAAGGATGGTTTATACAAGCTGTATAAAGTATAAAGGATGGTTTATAAAAGCTGTATCAAGTATAAATGATGGTTTATAAAAGCTGTATAAAGTATAAATGATGGTTTATAAAAGCTGTATAAAGGATGGTTTATAAAAGCTTTATAAAGTATAAAGGATGGTTTATAAAAGCTGTATAAAGGATTGTTTATAAAAGCTGTATAAAGTATAAAGGATGGTTTATAAAAGATATATAAAGTATAAAGGATGGTTTATAAAAGATGTATAAAGTATAAAGGATGGTTTATAAAAAAGCTGTATAAATGATGGTTTATAAAAGCTATATAAAGTATAAAGGATGGTTTATAAAATATGTATAAATTATAAAGGATGGTTTATAAAAGATGTATAAACTATAAAGGATGGTTTATAAAAGCTGTACAAAGGATGGTTTATAAAACAGCTGTATAAAGTATAAACGATGGTTTATAAAAGCTGTATAAAGTATAAATGATGGTTTATAAAAGCTGTATAAAGTATAAAGGATGGTTTATAAAAAAGCTGTATAAAGTATAAATTATGGTTTATAAAAGCTGTATAAAGTATAAAGGATCGTTTATAAAAGCTGTATAAAGTATAAATGATGGTTTATAAAAGCTGTATAAAGTATAAATGATGGTTTATAAAAGCTGTATAAAGTATAAATGTTGGTTTATAAAGGCTGTATGAAGTATAAAGGATGGTTTATAAAAGCTGTATAAAGTATAAAGGGTGGTTTATAAAAGCTGTATAAAGTATAAATGATGGTTTATAAAAGCTGTATAAAGTATAAAGGATGTTTTATAAAATATTGGAGGCAGTCCACCCAGCCTCCCCTTTACATACAGTCCACCCAGCCTCCCCTTTACATACAGTCCACTGTGCCTCTCCTTTACTTACAGTCCACCGTGCCTCTCCTTTACTTACAGTCCACCCAGCCTCCCCTTTACATACAGTCCACCGTGCCTCTTCTTTACTTACAGTCCACCCAGCCTCCCCTTTACATACAGTCCACCCAGCCTCCCCTTTAC
>NC_140166.1:144723520-144728520 GCF_963971535.1 Notolepis coatsorum | reverse complement strand
AACAGGAAACAGCTCCTATTTGATCAACAACAACAACAACAACAACAACAACAACAACAACAACAACAACAACAACAACAACAGGAAGCAGCTCCTATTGGATCATCATCAACAGGAAGCAGCTCCTATTGGATCAACAACAACAACAACAACAACAACAACAACAACAGGAAGCAGCTCCTATTGGATCATCATCAACAGGAAGCAGCTCCTATTGGATCAACAACAACAACAGGAAGCAGCTCCTATTGGATCAACAACAACAGGAAGCAGCTCCTATTGGATCATCATCTACAGGAAGCAGCTCCTATTGGATCATCATCTACAGGAAGCAGCTCCTATTGGATACTCAACAGGAAGCAGCTCCTATTGGATCATCAACATGTCGGCCTCATGGGAAGCAGCGGGTCCAGGTCCGACACGCATTCCTGTCCCTGAGCACACGCACACACACACACACACACACACACACACACACACAGACACACACACACACACACACACACACACACACACACACACACACACACACACACACACACACACACACACACACACACACACACACACACACACACACACACACACACACACACACACACACACACACACACACACACACACACACACACACAGAAACACACACACACACACACAGAAACACACACACACACAGAAACACACACACACACAGAAACACAGACACACAGAAACTAACACACAGAGACACACACAGAAACACACACACACACAGAAACACAGACACACAGAAACTAACACACAGAGACACACACAGAAACAGACAGACACACACATACACACACATACAGAAACTAACACACACACGCACACACACAGAAACAGACACACAGAAACAGACAGACACACACACACACACATAAAAACACACATACACACACTCCTTAAGCCTCGCCCACCTGGGCTGAATGGCCCCCTTAACATCCAATCACCAGCCACTGACAGACAGACAGGTCTAACATCCAATCACCAGCCACTGACAGACAGACAGGTCTAACATCCAATCACCAGCCACTGACAGACAGACAGGTCTAACATCCAATCACCAGCCACTGACAGACAGACAGGTCTAACAATCACCAGCCACTGACAGACAGACAGGTCTAACATCCAATCACCAGCCACTGACAGACAGACCGGTCTAACATCCAATCACCAGCCACTGACAGACAGACAGGTCTAACATCCAATCACCAGCCACTGACAGACAGACCGGTCTAACATCCAATCACCAGCCACTGACAGACAGACCGGTCTAACATCCAATCACCAGCCACTGACAGACAGACCGGTCTAACATCCAATCACCAGCCACTGACAGACAGACAGACAGGTCTAACATCCAATCACCAGCCACTGACAGACAGACCGGTCTGAACCCTTTCACTGCGACAACACACATAAGGTTAACCCTTTCACTGCGACAACACACAGAAGGTTAACCCTTTCACTGTGACAACACACAGAAGGTTAACCCTTTCACTGCGACAACACACAGAAGGTTAACCCTTTCACTGTGACAATACACAGCAGGTTAACCCTTTCACTGCGACAATACACAGAAGGTTAACCCTTTCACTGCGACAATACACAGAAGGTTAACCCTTTCACTGCGACAACACACAGAAGGTTAACCCTTTCACTGTGACAATACACAGCAGGTTAACCCTTTCACTGCGACAATACACAGAAGGTTAACCCTTTCACTGCCCCACAACAGCAGGTTAACCCTTTCACTGCCACACTACAGAAGGTTAACCCTTTACTATCACACTACCGACGGTAACCGACAGGTGGATGGACAGACACACAGAGAGAGAGACAGGTGGATGGACAGACACACAGAGAGAGAGACAGGTGGATGGACAGACACACAGAGAGAGCGACAGGTGGATGGACAGACACATAGAAAGAGAGACAGGTGGATGGACAGACACACAGAGAGAGCGACAGGTGGATGGACAGACACACAGAAAGAGAGACAGGTGGATGGACAGACACACAGAGAGAGAGACAGGTGGATGGACAGACACACAGAGAGAGCGACAGGTGGATGGACAGACACAGACCTTCGGTGTCTGAGAAGTAGGATGACTATATGGCCTGGACAGACAGACAAGACTGATGAAGACGTTATTATAACACAGACAAAGAGACATTAATGTAGGAGGAGGGAGGGAGAGAGAGAGAGAATACTTAGATACTTGACATGCAGAGCATAGTGTGGTGATTGAATGCATTAATATAGTCATCAGTCCATGTTTAAACAGGATGGAATCCATGTTTAACCCCTAACCATATTTTCAGAAAATTCTACTAAAATACATACCTAGCTAAATGAAAGATCGCTCCACTTCTACAAGGTCCATTTTCATGTTCTTGGTATCTAGGGACATCTATGGATCTCAGGGAATGTAATCCAGTGTCAGAAATATTGTGTATGTTACTAGGCTTGAGTAAATTGTAATGAATCTTCATATTTTGACGGTGAATAACACCATGCTAACAATGACCAGACGTAAGATATTGCCACTGAGCATCATTCAGCACCTTGCTGAGATCAGGTGTACAAAATATCTAAGCAATGAATAAAGGGCAGATGATTTAAATGGGGTTTGTAGATACAGTACTGACATTTGCCATCTGGACTATAAATATGAACATATAGAATATCAGGCCTATAAATGACATTATTATGGCCAAGTCTCCTCTTCCCAATGGCAGAGTTCAATCTGGATTTAGTACCACCAGGCGCCCCTGATAGCACAGCAAAAACCGTGAAGGAAATCTACTGTAAGTATAGTTACTTTTTTGTAATGTAAATAGCTCCATAATTTTTCATCAGATTGCAACGTGTTTTTTTCCCTAGACATTCACAGGAAGGTAAAGAAACGAAGTACGTTCTCATTTATGGCAATAACATTCAGGTTTGTTCGACCCGTGAGATATGATCCGGAAATAACGTAAAAATAAAAGGTTCACGCTGGAAGTCAGATGATTGACAGGGGCTGGCGTGAGCTGGAAGTGTATTTTTATGAAATTCGAAAGCCCACGAAAGCCCTGGGTCTCTTCTTTCTAAAGACTACACACACGTATGCCAGCTTCCTTTATTTCCATCTAATTCATCCGGTTTCCGCCGGGATGCGCCGATATATTTATGAACTCATAATTTCGCTAATAACACTTCATTATCATTGGTAAACAAACGTAGTGCTGAAAATAATACACTTTGATTGCTGTTTTGACAGGGTTAGGGTCGTTACTCTTGGCTACGTTGTTGTCGGTCCGGTACCGGAACCGCTCGGGATTAAGGGGTTAGTTCCGTTCATTCTCCACAGTCTCACTGGCAGAACCCTCTCTCCCTCTCTCTCAGCCACAGACACACTGCCAGAGTCCAGTCAACCTGTCTCTCTCTCTCTCTTGCCAAAGCAATATAATAAACACAATAAACATCAAACAATCAAAGAATAAAATAAAATACAGTAAATTAATCCATATAATATCATTAAAGCAGAAATAGGAATTCATTCAGCTCTCTCCCTCTAACTCTCTCTCTCTCTCTCTCTGTGTCTCTATGTCTCTGTCTCTCTCTCTCCCTCTAACTCTCTCTCTCTCTGTCTCCCTCTCTCTCTCACTCTCTCTCTCTCTCTCTCTCTCTCTCTCCTCTCTCTCTCTATCTCTCTTTGTCTCAGCAATAGTATCCCAGCTCTCATCAACACTTCACCATGACCCTATACTCTCTGACATACACACACACACTCGCGCGCATACACACACGCGTCTATACTTTCTACAACGGAGCTCGGTTTCCGGGTTCCTCCGATTGGCCACGACGCCCACGTGACCTCCACTAGCACGCCCCCTTCCTGCCGCGCGCCGCGCTGCGCTCGCCAAGCTCCTGCCGCGCCGCCCCGCGCTCCCAGCTTCCTCAATGAAATGGAAATCGCTACTTTACATCAGGGTGAACGCTGGCTGTTGGTAACACCACCCACTTCAATGACAGGCTCTCATATTTGCGAATGCATAAACTATTAAAAAAATATATACCGTTAACTGGAATATGTTGTTTCTTTACACATATGTTGGATTATGTAATTGGTTTGTCATGACAAACCAATTAAATCGCTACTTTACATCAGGCTGAACGCTGTTATGCTGCCACCACCCACTTCAATGACAGAGCTCGGCGCATTACATCAGGCTGAACGCTGTTATGCTGCCACCACCCACTTCAATGACAGAGCTCGGCGCATTACATCAGGCTGAACGCTGTTATGCTGCCACCACCCACTTCAATGACAGAGCTCGGCGCATTACATCAGGCTGAACGCTGTTATGCTGCCACCACCCACTTCAATGACAGAGCTCGGCGCGGCAGGAGCTTGGCGCTTGAGGAAGCTGGCGAGCGCGGCGCGCGGCAGAAGGGGGGCGTGCTAGCGGAGGTCACGTGGGCGTCGTGGCCAATCGGAGGAACCCGGAAACCGAGCTCCGTTGTAGAAAGTATAGACGCCACACACACACACACACACACACACACACACACACACACACACACACACACACACACCACACACACACACACACACACACACACACACAGACACACAGACACACACACCCTCTGCTGTGTGTGGGTCTCTCTCTCTCTCTCTCTGTATGTGTGTGTTGCGCTATCTGTCTAATGATGTTGTGTGCTTCAGTATTTAAAATCTGTCTGCACTTACAGTGTTTATGCGTGCTTGTAATTGCATGTGGACATAGATTTAAATGATTCAAACGTGTGTTTACATGTGGACGTAGGTTTGCATGTTCATGTGTCGTCTTTCTTCTCCTCTCTTCCTCTATCTCCCTCCCTTCTCGCTCTCTCCCTCCCTTCTCGCTCTCTCCCTCCCTTTCTCTCTCTCTCTCTCTCTCTCTCTCCTCTCTCTCTCTCTCTCTCTCTCTCTCTCTCTCTCTCTCTC
>NC_140166.1:144696290-144723320 GCF_963971535.1 Notolepis coatsorum | reverse complement strand
AGTTCACTGGGGCATTTCAGATGATTTATTATTCACAGAATTTATAACATTTACCCATTTCTGAAGCGTGGTATGATGGTGGCGGGGGGGGGGGGGGGTTAGGGCACTCCGGCAACAAACATATTTCTTTCTGAGCCTTCGAGAAAATGAACGCTTGTGGTGGAATTTGCTTCAATTAAAGCCAGTGATTTTGTCGGTGGTGGAAGAGGTGATGACAGAGTTCACCATGTGTTTAGACACAGCGGAGCGGGCGGGGTGGAAGGGGGCGGAGGGGGGGGTGGCCTTCTCATAAGGTTTTCGGGGAGCGAGGTTAAGACAGTGAGTTTATTGTCTGGGAAACTCCCCCCCTCAGGCCCATGGCGAACAGTAGCCTCTTCTAGATCTAGAGACACACAGAGGCCTACAAACTACAAACAAACACACACGTTACCGTGCTATTCTTGTGAGGTATTCTTGTGAGGAACCGCTAACCTTAAACCCTCACAGACACACGACCAACCTTGAACCATGATGCTTAACTCAACGTAAACTCTGGTCCAACCGGCCAGAACCGTGATGCTTAACTCAACGTAAACTCTGGTCCAACCGGCCAGAACCGTGATGCTTAACTCAACGTAACCCTGGTCCAACCGGCCAGACTGTGATGCTTAACTCAACGTTAATAATAATAATAATAATAATAATAATAATAATAATAATAATAATAATAATATAATAATAATAATAATAATCATAATAAAATAATATAATAATAATAATAATAATAATAATAATAATAATAATAATAATAATAATTAATAATAATAATAATAATATAATAATAATAATAATAATAATAATAATAAATAATAATAATAATAATAATAATAATAATAATAATAATAATAATAATAATAAACTTTAATTGTATAGCACCTTTCAGACAGAGAACTGCAGCTCAAAGTGATTCACAACAGAAAAAAGACAAGGCATAAAATGAGCACATGCCTTGAACCATGATGCTTAAAAACAACTCCAGATTATGGCGATCCTTAGAGTTTGTGTTGTATGATGTTCAACTGTGTCAGATAAGATAAGATAAGATAAGATAAGATAAGATAAGATAAGATAAGATAAGATAAGATAAGATAAGATAAGATAAGACAGGAGATTCCTTTATTGATCCTTTGATCCGGGCGTCAGAAGCATGGGGGGTGGGGGGGTACTGGTATGGGGAGATGAACCCTTTCACTACCAAATGGTTAATCCTTTCACTGCGACCATACAGAAGGTTAACCATTTCACTGCCACGCGACAAAGGATTAACCCTTTCACTACCACACTACATAAGGTTAACCCTTTCACTACCACACTACAGATGGTTAACCTTTCACTACCACACTACAGATGGTTAACCTTTCACTACCACATTACAAGTTCATGTTCAAGTTTCTTTATTAGTTGTCATACAAAAATACAGAATACTTTTATATGAAATGCTTTTCCCCGTTCTGCTCCTGAGAGTGTGCTAGATAAAAATAAAAGATAAGTAAAAAGATAAGTAAAAAAATAGAAGTCAAGTACGTAACAAGTGTAAACAAAAGTGTTCAACAAAGTGTTTAATATATTACATATATACGATATACAATACAGAGTAGAAAAAATGTAGCAACTGAGTTACAATACAATATAAAGTACAATGCTTAAATGGGATGTGGGATGGGATGAAGGTTAACCCTTTCACTACCACACTACAGACGGTTAACCTGGTAGTGAAAGGTTAACCCTTCTGTAGTGTGGTAGTGAATAGTAGAAAGACATAAATTTAGGCATAAAAATGTTATCTGAATATAAGAATAATGATAAATGAATGTGACAGGAGCACAGAGGCTGAAGGCAGACGTCCCCATTCTCATCAATTTTTTCCCCAATACATTTCCAGTTCTGCGTGCGCGTTCTGCGATCTGATTGGCCACGGACGTTTCTGGGGCGATCTGATTGGCCACTGACGTTTCTGGTCATGTGACATGTGCGCCCAATCGCGTGACGAGCTGTGTCTTTGCCCATTTCCGGGTCTAACAGCCTGCAAACTACCTAACGCCTAGTTTATCACTGGTTAAGCTTAGGCGACTCTTTTGAAGTTGGTTAAGGTTAGAGTTTGGAATCAGGGCTTGTGTTCTATCGCCCTGCTCGAAGACAAACTCTAACCTTAACCAACTTCGAAAGAGTGGCCTAAGCTTAACCGTCGAAAGAACTTGCCGTCACACGATTGGGTGCACATGTCACATGACCAGAAACGTCAGTGGCCAATCAGAGCGCAGAAGGCGAACGCGGAACTGGAAATGTATTGGGGAAAGGATTCAGCTCCCCATTCAGCCGTCTGGGGGAGAGTTCCAGACAACCAATCAGAAAATAAATCAGGTCTCCCCCGGCAACCAATCAGAAAATCAATCAGTTCTCCCTGGCAACACGCAGCAGCAGCAGCAGCAGCAGTGGAGTGTAAAGAAATAGTCTGTTCCTAATCAGTCTCCTGTGTGGGGGTTTGATTCCTCTCGCCGCTGTTGTCTTTGTGCGCTTTTCTTTATTATCGTTCCTCGCCTGCGTCTATGATATTGTAGCCCGTGTTTAACATTTTCCGCTCTATTCTCGTCCGCAAAAGCCGGGGCACTTAGCCGAACCGGAGGCCCCTCTACCCTGGAGTTCACCTCACGAGGAGAACATGAGCCGGTCGCGTTCCCCCGCGGCGCAGGAACTCGACCTGGTCTCTGCCAATCCTGCAGCCAAGGCCGGCCGCTCAGGTCCACAGAAACACCAAACATCGACATGTCATTCATTCAAAGGTCATTCACTTTTCATTGACAGGACCAACGCAGTTCACCTTCTGTATTGTCGCAGTGAAAGGGTTAGCCCTTTGATAGTGTGGTAGTGAAAGGGTCCTTTTTCCCTGTAGAAGCTAACCGCGGTAAATACTAAGTGAAGGTTAACTTCTCAATATCTGTTTCATCTTGAAGTCTTCAAAGTTCATTCTTTTTTTTCTCTGTTTTAGAGAAAAATAGTATAAAGAATTGCAGTAACTACAAAATCACTGGCTAGTCAAAGAACTTTAAAGAAATTTGTCTCGGGTTCACTGTTTGCATCGTTACTGTGGTTATCTTCTGCAGGACAGTATAGTTACTGTGGTTAACTTCTGCAGGACAGTATAGTTACTGAGGTTATCTTCTGCAGGACAGTATAGTTACTGCTGTTAGCTTCTGCAGGACAGTATAGTTACTGAGGTTAGCTTCTGCAGGGCAGTGTAGTTACTGTGGTTATCTTCTGCAGGGCAGTATAGTTACTGAGGTTATCTTCTGCAGGACAGTATAGTTACTGAGGTTATCTTCCGCAGGACAGTATAGTTACTGCGGTTAGCTTCTGCAGGACAGTATAGTTACTGAGGTTAGCTTCTCCAGGACAGTGTAGTTACTGCGGTTATCTTCTGCAGGACAGTATAGTTACTGAGGTTATCTTCTGCAGGACAGTATAGTTACTGAGGTTATCTTCCGCAGGACAGTATAGTTACTGCGGTTAGCTTCTGCAGGACAGTATAGTTACTGAGGTTAGCTTCTCCAGGACAGTGTAGTTACTGCGGTTATCTTCTGCAGGACAGTATAGTTACTGAGGTTAGCTTCTGCAGGACAGTATAGTTACTGAGGTTATCTTCTGCAGGACAGTATAGTTACTGAGGTTATCTTCTGCAGGACAGTATAGTTACTGAGGTTATCTTCTGCAGGACAGTATAGTTACTGAGGTTAGCTTCTGCAGGACAGTATAGTTAGTGCTGTTATCTTCTGCAGGACAGTATAGTTACTGAGGTTAGCTTCTACATGACAGTGTAGTTACTGAGGTTAGCTTCTGCAGGGCAGTATAGTTACTGAGGTTATCTTCTGCAGGACAGTATAGTTACTGTGGTTAGCTTCTGCAGGACAGTATAGTTACTGTGGTTATCTTCTGCAGGACAGTATAGTTACTGAGGTTAGCTTCTGCAGGACAGTATAGTTACTGAGGTTATCTTCTGCAGGACAGTATAGTTACTGTGGTTAGCTTCTGCAGGACAGTATAGTTACTGTGGTTATCTTCTGCAGGACAGTATAGTTACTGCGGTTAGCTTCTGCAGGACAGTATAGTTACTGAGGTTAGCTTCTGCAGGACAGTATAGTTACTGAGGTTAGCTTCTGGAGGACGGTATAGATCGCACTGAACAGTATACTGTATAAATGTAACAAGTGCCTTGTTGCCTTGTATGGATAATTACACCCCATCACAAAATACACTTCAATACATTCCACTAATAATCCTTAACGTTTTATTTTATTGCTTTTGTTTTATTTCATTGCTTTCGTTTTATTTTATTACACTTTTGGGAGCTAAGTCTTTTATTTTGAAATCGGCACCTCCCTTCCGGAGCACACATATTGTCTGGTTCCTGTTTAACACGCTAGTGTCTCCCTGGATTGAGACAGGTGAGGTCTTCAATGATAGACTTCGGTCTAAAAGTTGTTGTATATATTGTATATAATATTCCTAAACTGTTTGTAATGTAACTCATGTTGATAATATGTACCTGTGCAGTTGTTTTGTGGGAGGTTTGACTGGGTTAGGGAACTTTATAAATGCACTTTAGTAGCCTAGCATGTAGGGGGGTTTGCACACAGCACGTGCACTGGTAATAGGCTAATGGAGTCACGTCTTTTCTCAATTGTAGCTCGTGCTGCAGATGCCATGACTGTGTCCCTAATGCTGCTGCATTTTGTTGCCTTTGTAACAACAGGTATGTGTACAGTAGCTCCCATGTTTTTGTCCGTTTTTGTATTGAATTGTTTATTTTTCCAATGTGTAATTCTTATGAGTGAGAGTGTCTCCCTGGATTGAGACAGCTTGTGCTGCAGATGCCATGGACTGTGTCCCTAATGCTGCTGCATTTTGTTGCCTTTGTAACCACAGGGTGAAAGTAAATACAAATACAACAGTGTCCCTGTCTGTCATCTTTAAACACAACGCCGTCTAAGTACACCGGTCACATAAACACATGTTCTGCTTTTGGGACACGTTTCTTTATAAAGATAGAGATGGAGAGAGAGAGCGAGAGAGAGAGAGAGAGAGAGAGAGAGAGAGAGAGAGAGAGAGTGAGAGAGAGAGAGAGAGAGAGAGAGAGAGAGAGAGAGAAAGAGAAAGAGAAAGAGAGAGAGAGAGAGAGAGAGAAACCAACAAATTATAAGAAAAGAAAACTATCCAACACACTGGAAAGAATCAACCCAAAACCAGAGCAAATTGGAATGCTATTTGGCCCTAAACAGAGAGTACACAGTGGCAGAATACCTTATCCAAAACTAAGAATGCTTGACTAGGTACAGACTCAGCGAGTGTAACGGGGAAGCCCGTGGGTATGTCCACAGTCACGGAAACAGGTGTGTTGACGAGTGACTGTGGCAGTGCGGGCTGGTAAGTTAAACTCACTTCCCCATAACAGAGTTAACAGACGCATAGGTACGGTAGTTAGGAGTGAATTCACTTCTTAGTGCAGCGGACTGTGTCGTCGCCCGCGGACGCGGGAGCCCCCTGTTCGACTCCCCCTCGGGACATTAACATTTAACATCAAACACAACGCAGACCCAGTATGATCCGTCACACGAGCACAGCCTAGCCATTGAGAAAGGCCGCCATAGGCAGACCTGGCTCTCAAGAGAAGACAGACTATGCACCCACTGCACACAAGATGAGGTGGAAACCGAGCTCCACTTCTTAACAACCTGCCCACTATACCAAGACATCAGAGACATATACTTCCCACAAAGTGAAAACACCCAAAGAGACTTTGAAAACATGGAACTCAAAACTCTCATACTGGGAGAAATACAACAATGTGCAAACACAGCAGCAAGATTTGTGAGCTGCTGTGACAAGAAAAGGACATCCAACGGAATACAACCACCATAAAGACGGTCAATCACACAAAATAAATGTCCTTCTGTAATGTACTGATTACTTCTGATTTCTCTGTTTGATTGTTTTGTTTTGTTTGGCTTTGGCAATGTAAACGTATGTTTCCCATATCAATATAGCCCATTTGAATTGAATTAAAATTGAATAGAGAGAGAGAGAGAGAGAGAGAGAGAGAGAGAGAGAGAGAGAGAGAGAGAGAGAGAGAGAGAGAGAGAGAGAGAGAGAGAGAGAGAGAGAGAGAGAGAGAGAGAGAGAGAGAGAGAGAGAGAGAGAGAATGATTGAATGGGTGTGAGAGAGTGAGCGAGTGAGTGATTGAGTAAGTGAGAGAAAGAGAGAGTAAGTGAGAGAAAGAGAGAATGAGTGAGTGAGTGAGAGAGAGTGAATGAGTGAGTGAATGAAAGAGAGAGAATGAGAGAGAGAGAGCCTTTAGACACGTTCAAATACTCCTGAGTCTCTCCAAGCTGCTCATTGGATCCAGATGAGGACTTCCTGGCTGCTCTGTGTGTTGATAGGCCAGATGAGGACTTCCTGGCTGCTCTGTGTGTTGATAGGCCAGATGAGGACTTCCTGGCTGCTCTGTGTGTTGATAGGCCAGATGAGGACTTCCTGGCTGCTCTGTGTGTTGATAGGCCAGATGAGGACTTCCTGGCTGCTCTGTGTGTTGATAGGCCACATCGTAGATATATATATATAAACACTAGATGGCTCAAGGCGGAGTCTCCCACGTAGTTCCATCTTGCTTGAGTGGACTACTGCTTTAAGGTGATGATCTGCACAAACAAAAATACTCTTAACTCACTGAAACATTGACGGATTTACAAACGGGTTGGTTTATTACAAACGTTATTAACGTGGCTATGATTCTAGCTTGGAAGATTTTTTTGTATTCATTCATTTATTTTTTATATGAAAGTCCATTATAAGTATGCAGTATGATAACTACATCTCTGACGTTTTTAATAGTCTCGTCAGTTTGGGGCAAATATGGGGTCAAGGCTGCAAATCATGATTAACATTTGAGCCAATGTCTGTTCTGTTCATTAGGGTCCAATAAAGAAGAAAATGCAAGGAGCCCAAAAAAATTGGTATGCGAAGTCTCTGAAATGGCCACGCCCACTTTTTAGACCTGAAATTCTGTATCTCAGCTCCTGAAGGTCGCACAGAGTTGATTTTGGGTTAAATGTGGGAATGACACATTTATATTAGTGTTATGAACAAACATATGCCCTAAATCCTTTACTTTTTTGAGATATTCATGAACAACCTTTTTTATTATCTCTGAATTGATCAGCACCCAAGGCACTTCAGCCAAATCTGCTCATGAAGGCCATGCAGTTAGTTCGGGCCAAAGTTCTAAATCTACTCATGGTGCATACTAGTGTTTAGGTTGATGCTTTGTTAGAAGATGAGGACCCCAACAACCACCCAAGAAACAAAGCAAACCACTTGAAGTCCAAAAAAAACGTTATTTGAACACATCACACATCCCATCACACGGGATTCAAACACTTGCTGAGGCACTTGCAATAAATTAGACATTTCCTCCCCCTGCCAGCACAAGAACATGAGGTGCATTTATTAGATCTGTAGCTACACACCCCTGTTACCTGAGACAATGTGTCTCCTGCGGAAACTGTGCTCCACTTGACGAAGAGTTCCTCCCCATCGGTAATCCATCCCCATTCAACAACCGGGGACAAGGGAGTTGTAGAAGGCTGTTCCCCCACAGCCATCCTGCCTGGAATGTAGCTCTCAACAGATGCTGTAGAAGTGCATCCTGGCTTGGGGATAGGTCTCGCAGCTCATGCAACTCTGAGTCCATCTATACTTGCACAGTCGTACAGTCCAGCCTTGTTGTACCAGCTCATTACCCATGGGGTTCAATAACTTCCATGCTGTTCTTAACAGTCTCGATACTAGGGCAGCAACTTAGTCCTCTCAATGCAGCAGTGAGCTCTATCAACTTACTGTGGTTCATCCAGGCTTTGAATTGAGCATTCTTTGAGTGGCCAAAGAAGGCGCTCACAGAATCACAGCCACTGAAAGAATGGAACACAGGCATGGCATCAGCCACATCTCCACCAAGCTTCTTGATGACCTTTATATTATGCTCCTGCTTTTGATCACATGCAATCTTCGAAAATCGGTTACCCCTGGTGTTTACTGCGAAATAACCTGATAGAAATTCCTTGAACAACTCTGGATGTCTCCATTTTAGCTCTTTGAGATCCTGAAGAAACACTGATGTCCATCTGGCATAGTGTGTATGATCAAGTGCAAAGTAAAGAGGAATGAGCTGCTCAAGTGCACGGATCATCATGATGAAGTTGGCCAGCCGAAAGGATCTGATGAAGATAAGAACCTTCTTGATTTCTTCAAGGACATTGCATCCAGTAGTGAAACATGGGGCTGTTTTCATTGGCCACCCAATTGCTCCAAATCAAACTGTTGTCCTCTAGATGTTTTGCCTGGAATGCCTTGTCTCTCTTCTTGGCCAGGACCACAGCCAGGATTTGAATGCAGTATCTAGCCTTTCTTTATGGAATTCACATCACATACAGCAGTTGTCAGACCAGTGATGTTCAGATTAGCTGAGGTTAAGATGGTATCCAGGCGAGTTCCTTTTATCAACTGGCCAACACAGACCAGAGAAACCTTCTCAAGGTGCAGCCCACCCATACAAGCGAAGTATGAATGAGAAAACTCTTCTCCCATGGCCCACTGTATCATCTTCTTGATGGCATAAAGGGGCTGATCGGATCCACCCACTGCAACCTGGCCTGGGTTAAGATATCTTGTGTATGATACTGCTATTCTCATCACATTGAGCTGAAGCTGTTCAGTGTTGCTAGCATGGTAAATAACTGGCATGATGCAGTTGATTGTTTTGGGGACATCTGTCTTGTCACGCTCCTTTGAAGCGTGGTGTCAGGTCCAAGTTACAGGCTGTAATGCATTAGATCCAATGTTCTTCATAGCCGCCATCAAAAAGTCTTCCTCCTCTCCCATGCTCTTCTGAAACACAACTCCAAGCTCTGCGTCAAATTCCTCAACATCTGTACAGGGCGATGGGACTCCTTCGAGACCTTCTGCTCCACTACACTCAGATATTCCTCCAACACGGTTTCCAAGCCCGGTGCATGAGGGTCAATGTCCCTAACAGATCTTCTCTCTCTCGATATGCCTTCCCCTGGTTCCTGGGGAAACTGCAGACAACTTATTGTAGTAGCGTTGCAGTTCTTTGTTGCTGTAGGAGATGCACTTTGTTCATTGATGTTGTTGTCTGTGAACGTTGTGAATAAACCTTGTTTCAGGACGTGAGGAAGCAACTTTCCCTGTGATCTGAGGAAGAGGTCTTTCATTGACAGGGAGATTTCGTCAATGCAGACAAGTATATAGCAGAGTATGAATGTGTCAGGCCTAGTTCAAATGTTGTCTGTAACACGTTTTTGTTTCTGTTCATTGAATAGAGCTTCAGTGTCAGATGTCCATTCACAGGCTCTTCAACAGACCTGTGCCTCTTTCGGATGACAGATTGCGATTGCTGTGAATCTTTGTTGGTTTTTGGTCTGATCCTGGTGTTGAGGCTTACGGTCTGGCACATTTGTTTAAGGTGCATCGGAAGGTCTTGATATCTCACTGTTCCATCACAAAGTAGTGACATAAGCATCTTTAGTTTGAGATTGTTATTCGTCCGTAATCCTTCTGTAGACGAGTCAGAAAGCCGTGTGCTTTGACTGTCTCTCCGGGTCTTTATGATTTCATCCCCAACAGCCTTTGTGACTTTGCAAAGTGAATCCAAAAAGTCACTGTTACTGATTTAGATGAAATTTTGCATGCATGTCCGGCCTGGTGATACGCCTAGAGCGTTTTTGAAATTCGGCCGTAGCCAAAACGGGCGTGGCGGAATGGCCAGATTTTTCACAAATATCTGAAAAAGTAAAGGTTATATAGTCTGTTTGTTTGTTCATAATGTTCACTAATATAAATGTGGTGTTTCCGCAACTTTTGAGCCCAAAATCAACTCTCTGCGACCTTCAGGAGCCGAGATACAAAATGCCAGACCTAAAAAGTGGGCGTGGCCGTTTCAGGGACTTCGCCTAGCAAATTTTTTGGGCTCCTTGCATTTTTTTTGTTTATCAGGCCCTAAATGAACAGAAAAATATTGGCTCAAATGTTAATAATTTTTTGCAGCCATTTTGCCTAAACTAACCAGACTATAATAAAACAAACGGTTGAATATTTAGCAAGCTATGGTTATTTCAATAGTACATGCACCATAGACATGCATGTTATGAGTGGGCGTGCTCCATCAGGTGCCCATCACTCATCCTCCTATTTTACTTTTGCTCTTTCATGTTTCACAATTTGATGCATCAACAAATTGCAGTATTATATTCATTCATCAATTTGTTCATTTATTTAATCTATCTATTTATTTTCTACGGAGCTCTTGGAGAGGATCGCGGAGGCTCCCTGCGGCCGGCCTGGGCTTTCAGGACCAGCTGTGGGAGTTGGACGCCACACACAAAACGCTCTCGGCTTACAGCGCAAGAATCCCCCCTCCCCCCCGCCCCCATTTTCTCGCTTTGGGTTGTGATAAAATCGGCTTACGATACAGATCTTGTTGAACGCGTGTGGTTTTTGAAGTTTATTGAGCGTTCAATCACTTTTTGTACGAGCTTTACACAAGGAAATGGGGTGTGTTAGCCGGAGGTTTTGGACAGAAGGGTGGCCAACAACGCTCGTCCGAGACGCGACGGAGGCGAGCGGCCGACGGCTCTCTTTTCCTCGGCATTCCTTACTTATTGCTCTTCGCTCTCATCCCCAGGCCTCATCCCCGAGCCTGTCTCTCTGTTCATTGCGCCAAATTCCTAAACAGAGCGATGGATTTTCTGTTTCAAAACTCTGCAGTTATATTATGTGGAACTGGAATGGATGTCGAATCGGAAATGTGCCCGCGAATCTCTCTGGAGGAAACCGAGCGTGTGTGTGCGTGTGTGTCTGTCTGTGTCTGTCTGTGTGTGTGTCTGTCTGTGTGTGTGTCTGTTTGTGTGCACACACACGTGGCTTGCATTATGCACCAGCAATAGGGAAAAGTCGGGGGTGTAAAGTACTTGAGTAATTGTACTTTGTTACAATCCGTGGCGTCATTTCAGTAACAGCCAAGGTATGGCGAGGAGGGAGGGGGGGGGGGTGCATGTATCACTTCCGCAACGGATTTAGTTGGATTTCGGTTTCCGGGTTCGCCTGATTGGCCGCGACGGCCACGTGACACGCCGTGGCACGCCCCCGCGGCAGCGGCAGACTCGGCAGGCTTGCCGCTGCGCCCTGCTGTGGCGAGACGCTGGAGTTCACTTCCCCTTTCACATCGCGCCACGCTTATGCTGTCTAGCACAGTCTCTAACATTAACAGTAAGAAGCATTTTGGATAAAAGTATTCTGTACTTCTGTATGACAACAATGTATGCCTTTCAAATGTTAAATGATAAATGATTAAATGATACACACTGAAATCTACGCTCTCTCATCCTGCTTTCCACAACGCGACAATATTATTAAACAGCAGCTCTGTGCTGTTCAGTATAGACATATGTACAATGTTTGATGCAGAATAGAAGTAACTGAGTTACCATACAATATACTATGCAATGTACTAATATACAATACGGCTCACTTTTCCCACTTCAATGACAGAGCTGCTGTTTAATAATATTGTCGCGTTGTGGAAAGCAGGATGAGAGAGCGTAGATTTCAGTTTTGATTGAATGTGGAGACTGGCACGAAAATTCTAAAATTCTAACTCATCCCTAGAATGAACGTGGGCCCTGTGGCTCCTTCCGCAGACATACTGTACCCACAGCGCTACACTAATCCCCAAAACTATGCAGTACATATCTGTACCATCTAAGTTAAAAAAGGATATCTTCACACTATGCAAGGCTGCCTCAAGCTGACAAAGAAGGAGGCCATCTTACTGATGTCAGAGGACAGTCATAACACCACATCTATCATAACACCACATCTGTCACAACACCACTTCATGCCAGATTGTATGCATACCGACAGTTTTCATCAAATTGTATTTAAAAATAAAAGTAACAATACATCACCTTTTCTTACAGTATCGTCGCAATTTATATTGAACCGTAGCCCCTGTATTGTGATACATATTGTATTGCCATATTATTGCCAATACGCGGCCCTAACCACTATCCTTATTGGGTGGGAAACTCTCCCATATCCTCCCCTCAGCAGTGTCACCATCGCCAGCTGTGGTCACGTCAGAACCGTGACCTAGAATTCCTTCATAACTAGTGACAACTCAGCCGCCAAGTTGATCCCTTGTTGCCTCCTCATGCGTTGCCTTCATGTGCAGAATTTAATTCATATCTGCTGTGATAGACACTGTTGATGTTGGAGACACTCTCTCTTTTCTTCTCCTCTCCTCTCTTCTCTTCTCCTCTCCTCTCCTCTCTTCTCTTCTCTTCTCTTCTCTTCTCTTCTCTTCTCTTCTCTTCTCTTCTCTTCTCTTCTCTTCTCTTCTCTTCTCTTTCTCTTCTCTTCTCTTCTCATATTTTCCTCTTCTCTTCTCTTCTCTTCTCTCCTCTTCTTCTCTTCCCTTCTCTCCTCTTCTCTCTTCTCATCTCTTCTCTCCTCTTCTCCTCTTCTCCTCTTCTCCTCTTCTCTTCTTTAATCGTCTCTTCTTGTCTCTTCTCTTCTCTTCTCTTCTCTCCTCTTCTCATTTCTTATTTTCTCTCCTCTCGTGTCTTCTCTCCTCTTCTCTTCTCTCCTCTCCTCTCCTCTCCTCTCATGTTCTCTTACCCTCTCTTCTCTCCCCTTCTCTCCTCTCCTCTCCTCTCCTCTCCTCTCATCTTCTCTTCTCCTCTCTCCTCTTCTCTTCTCGTCGTATTCATATTTTGCTCTGCATCACTGTATCTATTCTATATTCCTTAACCCAACGGGGTCATGATATGACAATCCTCACTGCCACACAGGACTTCTATTCTGTTCCATTCTATTCCTGTGTTCCTGTCTTTAGACTGGAGGGGTCGAGTTTGGCACCACATGCCGGCCTGGCGGTGTTTGTGTTTCCGTGGGTGAAAGAGAACCAGTGTGTTTACAGTCAGCCTGACTTAAGCCAGAGAGCTAAATTGAAGGTGAGTGTTGGTATCTGAGCTCGGCCAAAATAATGTGCGCGGCCCCAGAGGCTCATGGCATATCACACCCACTCCCTGGGGTCGGTTTCAGCTGCTTGCATGTCTAAAACAAACCACTACATCTGTTTTTACTTCCTGTTTTGTTTGTGGATAGAGAGAAATGGGGAGGGGGGGCGGGGGGGATAGTTGAAAATAATTACTCTGGTCCCTTTCTCCTCTCATGAGCCTCTGGACTGGGAGGAGAGGGGGGGGGGGTAGAGACAGAGAGGGAAGAGGGTGAGTCACTCACTCACTTACTCACTCACTCACTCACTCACACACACACACACACACACACACACACACACACACACACACACACACACACACACACACACACACACACACACACACACACACACACACACACACACACACACACACACACACACACACACACACACACACAAACTCACTCATGTAGTATCCTTTAGTACCCTGTAATACCATGCAGTACTATCCTCTAGTAGCCTGTAATCTAATCTAATCTAATCTAATCTAATCTAATCTAATCTAATCTAATCTAATCTAATCTAATCTAATCTAATCTAATCTAATCTAATCTAATCTAATCTAATCTACAGTAAAGGAAGCGTTAGGAACTGGACAGTACTGTAGTTCACTGCTGTACGCTGTAAACAGGGGTTGTAAAAAGTACCCAGAAATTATACTTAAGTGAAAGTATGGGTACCGTCTCAAAATCGTACTCAAGTAAAAGTCAGAGTATCTGGCTGAAAACACACTTGAGTAAAAGTAAAAAAGTTTCTACTTTTAAATGTACTTAAGTACTAAAAAGTTAAAGTAAAAACTTCTTTTTAGCTTTCTAGTCTTGCACCAGGACCAATCAGCATGAGTATGGGCGGGTTCATTTTCCATTGATGGGGATTTGATTGGCTATTTTTAAACAAAGTTCAGCCGCAGGATTAATAACATTAACGTTAGTTCGGCCAGAGAAATAAATATACTAATTAAAATGGTTGGAAATGCGAGATTTGTACTTTGTACTTTGTAGGTCTCCATTTTAAATGTAAGGAGTCAAAAGTATGTTTTTTTCCCTCTGAAATGTAATTGAGTAAAAGTACAAGTATACAAATCTAATAATACTTGAGTAAAGTACAAATCCCCAAAAACAGTACTTAAGTATTGTAACAAAGTACAATTACTCAAGTACTTTACACCCCAATGTTGCTGGTGTTTGCTTTGTTCTAGTCTCAGCCCCTCCTTTTCTATTTGGTCAGATTTAACTGGAAACACCACAAGAAGTACAACGTTTAAATAAATAAAACACTTACAATTCACTGGAAGTGGAGACAGTATAGGTTTTATTATTCCTCCGTTTTTTGTCCGCATACTCCTCCCAGAGCTTTCGCACCACATACAAGTGTAATTCTATCAAAACGACCGGCTTGGTCCAACTCAAGTTGCTATTACTTTTTGGAAAGTTTCACCCCACCGTTACACCGGTACAAATCGACTCTAAACGGGGCAATTTTGGTCCATAGGAATGAATGGCGGAATGTTCGAAAGTAGAGTGTAGAAGCTGAATTTTTCTGTTTTACCATCAAAATTTTGGACGTAGATATAAAAACAACACACCAAAACGATGCCACGGCTGTGCCCTCACTCATAAAAGAAAAAAATAAATGGAATTGGACATTTCTATCTCAGCTTATGGCCATTTATTTGACAGTGATGCTCTCTACACTCTTTGGGTCAGTTAGGATTTGAATCAATGAAGGCTTGCAGGTGTACTGAGTTGATTGACACCTGCATGTGCACGATACTTAAGGGAGGTGTGCTTTCGGAGGAGGAGGAGGCC
Source organism: Notolepis coatsorum (assembly GCF_963971535.1). Taxonomy (NCBI): domain Eukaryota; kingdom Metazoa; phylum Chordata; class Actinopteri; order Aulopiformes; family Paralepididae; genus Notolepis; species Notolepis coatsorum. Next base: position 144,708,343 of record NC_140166.1, on the reverse strand, counting down.
GCAGGGACCGACCGCTGCTCTGGAACCACACGTACCCCCTGCTGCTCTGGGGTCCAGTCCTGCCTGTTCTCTGTCACCCTTACAGCCTTCCTGCTGTTTAAAAAAAAGACAAACACACGAATACTGGGTGGTCCTCTCCGTTCTTCCAAAAAGGAAAAAGAAGAAGAACATCATATTGGTGACACACGGGAACTTTCCGCGTGATGTGGACGGGTGCCTGGTGAGAGCCTCGTCGGCCCTGGCAGAGAGGCTGCGTCCCTGGAGGAGATCAGGCTGTGTGAGATGTTGCAGGTCCTATACAACAAGAGGTGCAAATCCAGAGCCTGCAGAATAATGAAAGACCCTCACCACCCCAACAACAGCCTGTTCATGCTGCTGAGGTCAGGCAAACGCCTGCGAACACCAGGCCATCAGAGTCTTGAACACTGAACTCTCCACACACAAGCACACATGAGCACACACACAACACACACACTGTATAGGCTCACACACTAGCAGTCACTTTAACATGAACACACACACGCTGCACACGCTCACACCAAGTAAACGAGTCAGGTGTCCCCCTGCTCCCCCCCCTCTATGGCGAGCTGCTAGGGCTGGACCTCTGGACTTGAACTGTGCTGTACTGTTTCCATGTCCCCTACCACTGCACTTTACTGTCTTATTGTTGTCTCACTGTTCTGTCCTGTTTTGCACTTACTTATATATTTATCATTATTATTATTATGTGAAAGAAATTTGAAATTTATTTGAAGGATAAACCCCTTGAGATATGCGATCTCGTTTTGTTCCTATTTGTGAAAAAATCAATCATGCACTGTAATGTCAAATCACGTTCCATTTTGTACCTGTACAAAATGGTGAATAAAGAAATCTGAATCTGAATCTGAACCAAACGTTCACTTTACAAAATGAAAAGGTCACTTTAAAAACAAGAACGGGCGTTGTTCTTGTATAGTAAACAGAAGGATATAGCAAGCTAGCATAAGGATATATAGTATAACTGTATATTGTATAAGCAGGGGTGTCAAACTCATTTTCACAGAGGGCCACATCAGTATTATGGTTGCCCTCAAAGGGCCAAAGACCGTATAAATGTTAATGTAATGTAAAATAAATGTAGCTACTCATTTACATATTGTTAAACATGTTGTTTCTGTATTTATTACTTATTCAAGTTATACATATTGCATATGCATTTGCATAGATGTAAAAATATATGTTAGCTTATGTTATTTTAACAAATAATTTTAGTTTATCAGAACCCCATATTACTCCATCAATCAATGATCAAACCATTCAAGTAAATAACAAAGAAGAATATGATCAAATACAAGCTATGATTAAGTTTGTTCAAAACCTTTTTGTCACAGTCAAGAGGGGCAGAACTAACAACTGTGAGCTGCAAAGAATGCGTGGGACAGATGTAGCAGATGTTACAAAAACAAATGGCTGCACACAACCTTGCAGAGGCCATACATCCAACTAATGGAAGATAGTTTAATTAACTTTAATTAACAGATTGCAGAATGGGTACAGTACAGTACAGCTCAATACACACAATTGTTAAGGGGATGCAGACCAGAAAAAGACTTTCGACTTGTTTACATCAGGGTCCCCCATTTTCAATTCGTAATGAAATTGCTATTATGTGTCTGCATGAACACACAACTGTAACTGTACTCAAAAATAACAAAATAAGGGTTGTCTCAGTTCACAACTATATTGGTCAAGTTTTGGGTGGGACTTGTTTGCGTCCCTACAGCTTCTTATTCAATTGAGCGAGATGCTCGGTTATGTCACACAGCCAGCTTGCATCTGACAGTTCAGACAATATTTCTTCAACCCTTTGTTACCTATTCCGCCTGGATCTTTCTTGTATTTTGGGCTGTAAAATTGTCAAAGAATGTCTGAGGAGTAAGTGCTTTTGGCTTTTTTCCTTTGTTACTTCATCAATACCTCAGATGTTCAACACACATGTATGTGTAAGAATGTGTAATAACTAAGGCTGTCAAAGCTTTATTAACGCATTAACCCACAATTATTTTAACGCCGCTATTTTTTAACCCAAGATTAATGTAAAAAAAAAAGAAAATTTTAACAGAGCTCTTGGGGGGCCACATCAAATGACGTGGCGGGCCGCATTTGGCCCGCGGGCCATGAGTTTGACACCTATGTTGTATAGTATAGTATTGTATAGTAGTGTACATAAGACCCAGTGCCTCATCCGTAGCTAACATTGTATTGCACTATCGCAGGACCTTAGCATGTATTTTACCATGCATTTTGTAAACTTTATGTACATTATACCTGTTATGTCTTATTCTTATTACTAGTATTATTGCACAATCGCTGCAGGCATGACCACCCGCATTTAACTGTATGCTTGTATGCCGTTACAAATAAAACTCTTGACTTAATAATAATAATAATAATAATAATAATAATAATAATAATAATAATAATAATAATAATAATAATAATAATAATAATAATAATAATAATAATAATAATAATAATAATAATAATAATAATAATAATAATAATAATAATAATAATAATAATAATAATAATAATAATAATAATAATAATAATAATAATAATAATAATAATAATAATAATAATAATAATAATAATAATAATAATAATAATAATAATAATAATAATAATAATAATAATAATAATAATAATAATAATAATAATAATAATAATAATAATAATAATAATAATAATAATAATAATAATAATAATAATAATAATAATAATAATAATAATAATAATAATAATAATAATAATAATAATAATAGATAAAATATATATAGCGCCTTTCATAGAACCCAAGTTCGCTTCACAATAAAAAAAACTAAAAAAAACTTGACTTGACTTGCTTAATAAACGTTTTCCGTCTGACTTACGAGCGTGCAAACGCATCTTCTTTTTGTAGTAGTAGGTTGTTGGCTGTTTGTCTCTTGTGTCTGTTTGTCTCTTGTGTCTGTTTGTCTCTTGTGTCTGTTTGTCTCTTGTGTCTGTTTGTCTCTTGTGTCTGTTTGTCCCTTGTGTCTGTTAGTCTCTTGTGTCTGTTTGTCTCTTGTGTATGTTTGTCTTTTGTGTCTGTTTGTTTATCTCTTGTGTCTGTTTGTCTCTTGTGTCTGTTTGTCTCTTGTGTCTGTTTGTCTCTTGTGTATGTTTGTCTTTTGTGTCTGTTTGTTTGTCTCTTGTGTATGTTTGTCTCTTGTGTCTGTTTGTCTCTTGTGTCTGTTTGTCTCTTGTGTCTGTTTGTCTCTTGTGTCTGTTTGTCCCTTGTGTCTGTTTGTCTCTTGTGTCTGTTTGTCTCTTGTGTCTGTTTGTCTCTTGTGTCTGTTTGTCTCTTGTGTCTGTTTGTCTCTTGTGTCTGTTTGTTTGTCTCTTGTGTCTGTTTGTCCCTTGTGTCTGTTTGTCTCTTGTGTCTGTTTGTCTCTTGTGTTTGTTTGCAAACAGGAACCCATGTGTGAGTGACAGGGAGAGGGAAGGGGGCTGGATTCCAACTTGAGATGTGACAATTGCATGGCGACCCCCCCCACCTCTCTCTCTCTCTCTCTCTCTCTCTCTCTCTCTCTCTCTCTCTCTCTCTCTCTCTCTCTCTCTCTCTCTCTCTCTCTCTCTCTCTCTCTCTCTCTCTCTCTCTCACAGTAATTATTCTCCTAATATTCAGACAGACGGCTATAAATAGAGCTCCTCATATGGTTGTTGTGATGAGTGAGTGTTGAGGCTCAGTCTGACATCTGGAGAAGAAACACCCCTCTGTTAGCATGAGCAGCCACCATAACCCCTCTGTTAGCATGAGCAGCCGCAATCACCCCTCTGTTAGCATGAGCAGCCGCCATCACCCCTCTGTTAGCATGAGCAGCCGCCATCACCCAGTGGCGTCCTTTCACTAAAAGGCAAGGTATGGCGAGGAGGGTGTGGGGGGGGTGGGGTGAAGGGGGGGTTTCCCCCCTTGGTGATATTTTTTTGTCAAATCAGTTGTGCAATAGTCACTTTTGGTGAGTTGTTTCTATACAATTCAGTTATATGACATTTAGGTATGACACAGGACTACACAAGCATTTTTAGTATAGAAATGTGTCAACAGACTAAAGCAGGGAACCACAATATTTTGCATACGAATTATGCAGAATGTAATATCATAACTGTCTATTACTTTTCTTGCAATTGAGCCAATTTTCCTTAGGTACGGTTTTGAGGTGTGTGTTCAACAGAATGTAGTATCAAAAACACATTCACAAAAAGTATGGGTTACTGAATGCTGAACTGCACTATTATAATCACTAAGCCAGACCTTACCTGTGTCCCTGTATCACTTGTCTCTGCTGCCCTTTGATAAAAAAAACATCCCTATGTCCATTTTCCTTTTTTTTGGGCATATTTCAGTTAGTCACAGCAAAAGTCACCTAGTAAAAGTGAGATAATTGACAATATCAAAACATGCTAGGGCTGTACCGAATAGTTCGAAGCTTCGTTCATAATGTTGACATTCTAATTCTAAATCAACATAAAAAATGTAAAAAAAAGAAAAGAAATAAATTTTTTTACATTTTTCAGAGAGAGAGAGTGCCATACCTTGCCATACCAAATGGACGCCGCTGCCATCACCCCTCTGTTAGCATGAGCAGCCGCAATCACCCCTCTGTTAGCATGAGCAGCCGCAATCACCCCTCTGTTAGCATGAGCAGCCGCAACCACGCCTCTGTTAGCATGAGCAGCCCCAATCACCCCTCTGTTAGCATGAGCAGCCGCCATCACCCCTCTGTTAGCATGAGCAGCCACCATAACCCCTCTGTTAGCATGAGCAGCCGCAATCACCCCTCTGTTAGCATGAGCAGCCACCATAACCCCTCTGTTAGCATGAGCAGCCGCCATCACCCCTCTGTTAGCATGAGCAGCCGCCATCACCCCTCTGTTAGCATGAGCAGCCGCCATCACCCCTCTGTTAGCATGAGCAGCCGCCATCACCCCTCTGTTAGCATGAGCAGCCGCCATCACCCCTCTGTTAGCATGAGCAGCCACCATAACCCCTCTGTTAGCATGAGCAGCCGCCATCACCCCTCTGTTAGCATGAGCAGCCGCCATCACCCCTCTGTTAGCATGAGCAGCCGCAACCACGCCTCTGTTAGCATGAGCAGCCGCAATCACCCCTCTGTTAGCATGAGCAGCCGCCATCACCCCTCTGTTAGCATGAGCAGCCCCAATCACACCTCTGTTAGCATGAGCAGCCGCCATCCCACCTCTGTTAGCATGAGCAGGGGCGGATTTATGATTGTAGGAGATCCGGGGCTTAGCCCAGATTTTTTTTACTTCGACACCACAACCTTTAACTTATACCACCACCTTAAAGCAGACAAAAGGCACTAGAGAACACTTAAATTCACACCCTTTAATTAATGAAGCAAACTATAATAATTTATAATAATAATAATAATAATAATAATAATAATAATAATAATAATAATAATAATAATAATAATAATAATAATAATAATAATAATAATAATAATAATAATAATAATAATAATAATAATAATAATAATAATAATATAATAATAATAATAATAATAATAATAATAATAATAATAATAATAATAGAATAATAATAATAATAATAATAATAATAATAAATAATAATAATAATAATAATAATAATAATAATATAATAATAATAATATAATAATACACTGTGTTTGTATAGCACCTTTCATACAAGAATTGCAGCTCAAAGTGCTTCACAGCAGTACAAAAAGACAGGCATAAAATGAGCACAACATTGGCAGATCAAGAGCAATGCATAAAGTGCAGACATAAAGCATAAAATAGATAGCAGTAAAATAGACAAAGTCAAGGTAAGACATAGAACATAAAAAAAACATAGTTTTTCATATTAGGATCTAAGATCTAGGGTTAACTCGCCGAACGTTGAGCGCCAGGACCCCTGAAAACCAGAGTATAGTCGGGGCTTCATCGTTGTTTCTTTTATTCGATATTTCCATTCATAAAGACATGCCGGCAGCCTGTGTATCACTGGGGATGGGTTTGAGATCTCCAAACTATGTTTCTAAGGTGGAAGAATTATGTTTTTGTCAACTTGTTGATTGTGATTTAAAGCTTAGGTCTGAGTCTACCATAACACCAAGATTTAACTCACTCAAATACTTTTAGCAGCTGGATAGACTACAGATGGAAATTAGCTTCTGCTAAATCTGTGCAAACATATTTTCATGTAACAATGATTAATTGTCCAAAAAAAAAAAAAAAAAAAAATCTAATTAAATAGATTCGGGGCTTTTCAGAAACATTCGGGGCTTGAGCCCAAGTAGCCACACCCTAGCGCCACCCCTGAGCATGAGCAGCCGCCATCACCCCTCTGTTAGCATGAGTAGCCGCCATCACCCCTCTGTTAGCATGAGCAGCCACCATAACCCTCTGTTAGCATGAGCAGCCGCATTCACCCCTCTGTTAGCATGAGCAGCCGCCATCACCCCTCTGTTAGCATGAGCAGCCGCCATCACCCCTCTGTTAGCATGAGCAGCCGCCATCACCCCTCTGTTAGCATGAGCAGCCGCCATCACCCCTCTGTTAGCATGAGCAGCGCCATCACCCCTCTGTTAGCATGAGCAGCCGCTATCACCCCTCTGTTAGCATGAGCAGCCGCCATCACCCCTCTGTTAGCATGAGCAGCCGCCATCACCCCTCTGTTAGCATGAGCAGCCGCCATCACCCCTCTGTTAGCATGAGCAGCCGCCATCACCCCTCTGTTAGCATGAGCAGCCGCCATCACCCCTCTGTTAGCATGACGCAGCCGCCATCACCCCTCTGTAGCATGAGCAGCCACCATCACCCCTCTGTTAGCATGAGCAGCCACCATCACCCCTCTGTTAGCATGAGCAGCCGCCATCGACCCCTCTGTTAGCATGAGCAGCCGCCATCACCCCTCTGTTAGCATGAGCAGCCGCCATCACCCCTCTGTTAGCATGAGCAGCCGCCATCACCCCTCTGTTAGCATGAGCAGCCGCCATCACCCTCTGTTAGCATGAGCAGCCGCCATCACCCCTCTGTTAGCATGAGCAAGCCGCCATCACCCCTCTGTTAGCATGAGCAGCCGCAATCACCCTCTGTTAGCATGAGCAGCCGCCTGGCAGGTCTGTGATGATGAGGTCTGTGGTGATGAGGTCAGTGATGAGGTCATGAGGTCTGTGATGAGGTCAGTGGTGTGTGATTTATACCATGATTATGACGACAAGGTGAGAGAAAACACACACAGTGCCCATGTGGACATGATGACCACACACACACACACACACACACACACACACACACACACACACACACACACACACACACACACACATGCACAAACGCACACACACACACACACACACACACACACACACACACACACACACACACACACACACACACACACACACACACACACACGCACACACACACACACACACACATGCACTGGCTACGCCGCCTGTCTGAAGACACAGGTGTGGAGAGAGTTCTGTTTGTTTGGAGAGGTCCCCCTCCCCGCCCCCCTCCCCCGCACCCTCCCCCCTCCACCCCCCGCCCCCCTCCCCTCCTCTCACATTTCTCCACCTCCTCTCTTCCCTCCCTCCATCCTCCTCTTTTCCATCTTTCACCTCACATGCACACACACACACACACACACACAGACACACACACACACACACGCTCACACTCATACACACACACAACACTCTCACACACAGGTTGTGGGGAATGTGAGGAATGCGTTCCTCTCGCAGTGCCATGTGTTTCTCACTCACATGAACTGAAACACCAGAATCTGAGCTGAGTGGGAGGGAGCCTGAGCTGGGGAGGGGGTTTCCAGAGGAGGGGGGTGGGGGGAGGGATGGTGGGAGAGAGGGGGGAGGGAGAGAGAGAGGGAGGGTGAGCGAGGGGGGAGGGAGGGAGGGAGAGAGAGGGGGAGGGGAGGGAGTGAATGAGGGAGAGGGGGGAGGGAGGGAGGGAGGAGGGAGGGAGGGAGAAGAGAGAGAGAGAGAGAGAGAGAGAGAGAGAGAGAGAGAGAGAGGAGAGAGAGAGAGAGAGAGAGGGAGGAGGGAGGGCGGGAGGGAGGGAGGGAGGAGGGAGGGAGAAAGAGGGAGGGAGAGAGAGAGGGAGGGAGGGAGGAATGAGGGAGGAGAGAGAGGATGGAGAGAGAGGGGGGAGGGAGGGATATAGAGAGGAGGGAGGGAGGGAAGAAGGAGGGAGGGAGAGAATGAGGGAGAGAGGTACGGTTGGACGGATGGATGGAGAGGCAAATAGTGTTGACACAGCCCTGCAAGGCCCAATCCTTAATCCAAACATAAACAAAAAGGTAGTTTTTAACCCCTTACATAGTCCAGCTAGTTGAACACATACTGACCTCAGCAGCAACCTGGGGGGGGGGGGGGGGGGGGGGGGGTTACATGGGAATGGATGCATGCTCTTTTATTAAATGTAAATGGCTGCTTTTTTATATCGTGCTTTTATCCAAAGCGCTTTTCAATTTGTTACTCACATTTTACCCATTCACTCACACAATCACTCACCGACGGCGGAGGCAAACATGCAAGGTGCCAACCTGCTCATCGGGAGCAATTAGGGGGTTAAGTGTCTTGCTCAAGGGACACATCGACACGCTGCCCGGAGGAGGGGAGCGGGAATCCGAACCGGGAACCTCCGGATTGCCAGATGGCTGCTCTACCTCCCGAGCCACTGAGAGCCACACAGGAAGTTAGCTTCACAGAGGCTAACTCAGTAGGCCTTATCCAGACAGGAAGTTAGCTTCACAGAGGCTAGCTCAGTAGGCCTTATCCAGACAGGAAGTTAGCTTCACAGAGGCTAGCTCAGTAAGCCTATATCCAGACAGGAAGTTAGCTTCACAGAGGCTAGCTCAGTAAGCCTATATCCAGACAGGAAGTTAGCCTCACAGAGGCTAGCTCAGTAAGCCTTATCCAGACAGGAAGTTAGCCTCACAGAGGCTAGCTCAGTAAGCCTTATCCAGACAGGAAGTTAGCCTCACAGAGGCTAGCTCAGTAAGCCTATATCCAGACAGGAAGTTAGCTTCACAGAGGCTAGCTCAGTAAGCCTATATCCAGACAGGAAGTTAGCTTCACAGAGGCTAGTTCAAGTAAGCCTATATCCAGACCAGGAAGTTAGCTTCACAGAGGCTAGCTCAGTAAGCCTATATCCAGACAGGAAGTTAGCTTCACAGAGGCTAGCTCAGTAAGCCTATATCCAGACAGGAAGTTAGCCTCACAGAGGCTAGCTCAGTAAGCCCAGAGCCATAGAGAGAGAAAGTTAAGACACTCCCATAGGCTTGTGTTTGTTATCGTGGAATGCGGAAGTAAAGCGCCTCAGGGGGGTACGTAGTTCAAGTCTCAGCCCAACGCCATGCATTTTCATTGTTGCCGAGCGGCACTCGCTGGTAAGTTTACTTTACTTTACTTACTTTGTACATTTTAATGCATTAGCAGACCACTCATGGATTTAGTCAATATTGGTATTTTATGTAGCAAGCTTTAGTTAATGTTGATCGTAAGTTAATAGCTTGTTAGATTCTAACAAATTATTTGCAGTTATTGGTGTTCATTAGTTTATCATTGTTTATTAGATTTATTGTTAAAGTGAGCAAACACGAGATAGACTGGTCTTCATATAAGGTACAGTAAGGTTATAATATGACAATAACACATGACACTAGATAGACTGGTCTTCATATAAGGTACAGTAAGGTTTATAATATAGACAATAACACATGACACTAGATAGACTGGTCTTCATATAAGGTACAGTAAGGTTATAATATATAGACAACACATGACACTAGATAGACTGGTCTTCATATAAGGTACAGTAAGGTTACATAAAATAATATATAGACAATAACACAGTGGATACAGACCTGTCTCTCTGGCTCTCCTCTCGTGGTCTTGACTCTAATGAGAGACGTGTCCCCAGTCATTTGGAGTTGTGAGGTTGATTATTATTAGTAGTAATGTAGTTTGTATATTATTAGTAGATATGTAGGTTGTATATTATTAGTAGAAATGTACAGTCTCCTCCCCACCGTATGTATATTTTCTCTCCTACCCACCCCCCTCCTAATGTACAGTCCCCCTCCCCATATATGTATATACTCTGTCAGGATCTATGGGTAACAGTACTGTATATTTGAATACCGTCACAAATGTATCAGTACTAAATACCTGTATGTCCCCATGCCATAAATGTCATGTATGTTGTGTATGTCATAAATGTCAATATGAATTGAAAATGGGGGACCTGATGTAAGGTAAGGTAAGGTAAATTTTATTTATATAGCGCTTTTCCAGATTAAAATCACAAAGTGCTTTACAGGCAGTAAAAGGTTAATCAGAATAGAATAACCACACATGTTACATCACATACAAGATTGTAGAATACTTAAAAAATAAATGAATTAAAATACAATCACACATACACACATGTTATACCACCTACATGATCAATTAAAAGCCTCACTGTATAAAAAGGTTTTTAGACCTTGTTTAAAAGACCTCCACACTAACAGCAGACCTGATTTCATAAGGTAGCTGATTCCATAGCTTGGGTGCTACGACTGAAAAAGCCCGGTCACCCTTGGTTTTCAGTTTGGTCCAGGGGACGACAAGCTCTCCTTGGTCGGAGGAGCGGGGGAGCCCTATTAGGGCAGTAAGGGGTTATAAGCTCAGTAATGTAGCTTGGGGCTTCACCCTTTAAAGCCTTGTAGGTGGTGAGCGCAATTTTAAAAATAAAAATGTAAACAAGACAAACGTCTTTCTCTGGTCTGCATCCCCTTAACAATTGTGTGTATTGAGCCGTACTGTATTGTACCCAATCTTCAACCTGTTAAATAAAGTTTTCATTCATTCATTCATTCCAGGAGCCATGCTGTTGTCTCGGTAAGATGGAGGTCGTTGTTCCTGCTCCACCATGAATTTCAGGCCAGCACTTGTTGCAAAGAACCCGGACACATTGAACCTGTTGTGGAATATTTAAATGAGTCAAACAGTGAAACTGTAGAAATTCAGATTGGGTCAAATTGTATCAAACACAGAGGCTAGCCCAGTAAGCAGATATCCAGACAGAAGTTAGCTTCACAGAGGCTAGCCCAGTAAGCATATATCCAGACAGGAAGTTAGCTTCACAGAGGCTAGCTCAGTAGGACTACTGTATATCCAGACAGGAAGTTAGCTTCACAGAGGCTAGCTCAGTAGTCCGGCTGCTGTCCCAGGACCAGGACACTAGGGATGGGTACCGAATCCGGTACTTTTAAGGGTATCGACCAAATCATGTCGGTACTACCGAGGATCGATTCACATGAGATCCACCGGTGTCACATTTCGGTACTATAATTTTTTTTTTTTAAGTCCGATGACGTCAACGTTCCGTTTACCGCAAAATGAAACCTATGAAGTGTGCCGCACGTTCACGTCAACGTTCACGCGCACAATACACACTTACCTAGGATTTGACTTGATTCAACAACAACAAAGCAGTCGGGGCGATGGCAAGCCGAAAACGGTCGCAAGCGTGGTTACACCTTACAAAGCTAGATGCAGACAATGCTCGCTGCAATATTATATATTATTTATACGGCATGCAAATTTCTCGATTCTGATTGGCTGAAACAGTCCATTTACACGTATGTATTGCGATCAGTCCACGCTTGCTGGCCCAGGACCCGCCCACAACCGAATCACATCACATCAATCCGCCGGATCACAAGAAGGTGGACAATAATCTTTACAAATGGATATGTTGATAGCGACTAAACGACTAAATATCAATCGATTCTGTCACAGCGAATGTCTTAGTCGTTTAAACAATGTTGGATGATGTAATTGATGGGTCTTGAATAATTGTGTAACAAAATAAAAATCGCGATTTGATTGATTGATTAATTTAAAAAAAAAATCTATTTCTTTTTCCTCCTCTCTGACTGTCAGCGCTAGCTCTAGTCTCCACCCACCCGCCACACACCCCCCCCC
>NC_140166.1:144690281-144696090 GCF_963971535.1 Notolepis coatsorum | reverse complement strand
GGTGCATATGTTTGTGTGTGTGTGTGTCTGAGACGGTGCATATGTTGTGTGTGTGTCATTATGTCATTGTGTCTATGTGTGTGAGAGTGTGTGTACTAGGGCTGTCCCCGACTAAGGATTTGGATGTTCGACTATTATTGGCCAAAATGTGCCGTTAGTCGACTATTGGTCGACTAAAAAATATATATATATATTATATAATATTTAAATAAAAAAAATAAAAAAAATTGTATGATTCCATTTGGGCTGTGGGGGGTGCTTAATGTCTGAAGGAGTCGACTGAAGGCTTCTTGTCCTCTGCAAAAGCATGCAATTGGTCCACTGATGGATACATCTTGATATTTGTCTAGTCTAGTGTGTTCATTAGATGGGTGAAATCCTCTTTCAGTGCCTCTGTGCCTGTTTTCGTAGGCAGTTAGCCTCTGGTATGCGTGCCATTAGCGTTAGCCACACTTCTAGGCCTCTTTTCTTTTGGAAATAATGATAAAAAATAAAGAAAGAAAAATTATTTATAAAAAAAAAAAAAAAAAAATTATATTCGACTAAGAGGTTGGCCAGTCGACTACGGCTCCTTTCGACCGATTAGTAGACTAATCGACTAATAGGGGTCAGCCCTAGTGTGTACGCACACATATGCATGTGAATGGGTGGTCTGTGTGTGTGTGTGTGTGTGTGTGTGTGTGTGTGTGTGTGTGTGTGTGTGTGTGTGTGTGTGTGTGTGTGTGTGTGTGTGTGTGTGTGTGTGTGTGTGTGTGTGTGTGTGCGTGCGCGTGCATGCGTGCGTGCGTGCGTGCGTGTGTGTGTGTGTGTGTGTGTGTGTAGTACCAGCCCACCGAGAGGCGTAAGAAGAGACTCGCCCAGGAGGCCTCTCTTCCAATGCTCACCGATGTGCCAGCCATCCATGGCGTCATACATTGGCACACCGACGTTTCCAGACTTCACCCATGAGAATCGAGCACAGTACACGGAGCTCCGGATGTGCTTAGAGACAATGATGGTGGATGTCGCTGATGAACGCCACAAGTATGCAATATTATTGAAGCACCTGAAAGTGCCCCGAGCGCACAACATAGCGCTGGCCTATGCCACCTCTACGACCCCATACACCGCGGCTCTAGCAGCGCTGGACCAGAGATATGGACGTATATGGGATTACGTAATACAGGAGATAAGGCATATTGACCGCCTACCCCCAGCAACAGACAATCGCTCACTAGACGACCTGTCTATAAAAGTACAATCCCTGGTAGGGATGCTGGGGGCGCAACGAGAAAAGGGTATGCACGAACTATACGCAAACTCGAACGTCGAGAGGATTTTAGAGAAGCTGCCGCCCGCCCGACAGGAGCGTTTCAGGCGGCAAAGAGACCACCGTGATCCTAACGGTCCCGAGCCATCCCTCCTAGACTTAGCCGACTTCCTGGCGAGAGAAGTCAGCAGCCTACGGCTGGATACGTTCGTGCAGAGCACACCCAGCTCCAGAGAGGGACCTAGGAGAGTAAACGATGGCCGAAGATCGGTGACTGTCATGCACCAATCAGAATCAGTACCGAGCAGCAAGAACCACAGTACCCCCTCGATGAAAGAGAAGTGGAAGATGGTGTGCCCGTACTGCGAGAAGGAACACTGGTTGTCACAATGTGACCAGTTCAAGAAGATGACCGCTGAAGAAGTGAGTCACTGGATAAAGTCCAACAGGCGCTGTTACCGATGTGCGCGCAGTCACATGGCAGCCGAGTGCCGCCTAAAGAAGAGGTGTAGTCGGTGTGACGGAGCCCATCTAGATGTCCTACACGACAGTAACAAAAGAAAGCCTGCACCATCCAGCAGCACAAAGGCAAGTGTTATGTACATTGACCCCGCTAGCAGCAGCGCCCAGGTGCTCTTAAAGGTGGTCCGTGTAACACTGAGTTACCAAGATAAGATCATGGACACTTACGCCGTCCTTGATGACGGGTCAGAGAAGACCCTTCTCCTCGCGTCCGCTGCGGCCCAGCTGGGGCTACGGGGGAGCGAGAACCAGATGACTATTCGGACAATAAGACGAGATCTAAAGACGATAAAGGGCGAGAATGTCTCCTTCTCTATCGCAGCAAGCGGGCAGCCCGAGAGACGGTACAGGATTACTAATGCTTTCACCAGCCAAGAAATAGGACTATCGCAGTACACCTACCCCATCGCCAAGCTGATGGAGAAATATGTGCACCTGCGTCAACTCCCCATCCCGCTCATAGACGGTGCCACCCCGACCCTGCTGATAGGCTCCGACCATGCAGACCTCATAGTCCCGATAGACCGGGTCCATACAGGACCCAGAGGTTGTCCTGCAGCAGTCGAGACCCGCCTAGGATGGACATTACAAGGCCCCCTCGCCAAGTCTCTTAACCGAACAGCAGCCACTAGCTGCCTCCACTCCAGAGCGACAGAAGGAGACACCACACTCCTGCAGCATGTCGAGAGGCTATGGACACTAGAGACAATGCCCTTTAAGAACGAAAAGAAAGACATTCGTTCTAAGGAAGATATCTACGCTATAGCCCTCCTCGAGCACGGGACAAAGAGAGTCAACGTCAACGGAGTGATGAGATACGCAACTCCACTCCTGAGGCGAGAGGGAATGCCCACCTTTCGCGCTACAAAAGAGGCGACGGAGCGGTATCTATTAAACACCAAACACCAAACAGCCAAAGACCCCGCTCAAGAAGCTGTGTACCGCGCTGAGATTAACAAATTAATCACAGCGGGACACATAAAGAAAATTGACATTAAAGAGGCCGATCAGACGACCGAATCATGGTACGTGCCGCACCACAAGGTCCACCACAACGGCAAGGATCGCATTGTGTTTAACTGCAGCTACCAGATCGGATCACAAAATCTGAATAAAGAACTCTTGGCCGGCCCAACACTCGGCCCCTCCCTACTAGGCGTGCTACTACGCTTCCGCCAGGACAAGGTGGCTATCAGCGGCGACATCAAAGGGATGTTCCTGCAGGTGAGACTAGTGGAGGAGGACAAGCCCCTGCTGCGGTTCCTATGGAGAGAGAGGATCGGAGATGAGCACCCAGCCATCTATCAATGGGAAGTCCTCCCTTTCGGAACCACATGCAGCCCATGCTGTGCTACGTTTGCACTGCAAAAGCACGTCGCAGAGGACCCAGCAGCAGATGAAGAGGTCCAACAAAGTGTGACAAATAGTTTCTACGTGGACAACTGTTTACAAAGCGTCTCGACGCCAGAAGAAGCCGAGGCTCTCCTACTCAAGCTCCGCGCCTCCCTGATCAAAGGCGGCTTTGATCTCAGGCAGTGGGCCAGCAGCGACCCGCAAGTACTGACCAGCCTCTCCCCCGAGGACAAGGCCGCGAGCAGCGACACCTGGATGGCGACCATCCCAGGACAAGCCCAAGAAATGACACTAGGACTAGTCTGGCGCTTCAAAACAGACTCGCTCCATTATAGACACAAACCCCTGATCAAGGAGCAGGGAAGGTCGACGGCAATACCGACCACCAGACGGAGTGTATACAGAACACTCGCCAGACAATATGACCCGTTGGGATGTATTCTACCTTACATCACCAGGGCAAAGATGATTGTAAGAGCGCTATGGGACAAAGACCAGGGCTGGGACGATCCCATACCCGAACACCTTGCATCCACATGGAGAGAGTGGGAGACGGAACTCCGCTCACTCCCAGGTGTTAATATACGCCGCAGCTACTTCCCACCCACAGTGAGGCCAGAGACATGCAAGATCGACCTGCACGTATTCAGCGACGCCTCCGAAGTAGCCTACGGTTCGGTGGCCTACTTGCGTGCCCGAGAGGAGGGAGGAGAAATACATACTGCTTTCATCCTGGCTCGCTCAAGAATAGCCCCACGAAAACAACAATCTATCCCGCGCCTAGAGCTCTGCGCAGCCCTAGCAGGAGCGCAGCTCGCCACGTTAATCCAATGTGAACTCACCATCCCGGTGCAAAGAACAATCTTGTGGTCAGACTCCACGACCGTACTCACATGGATCCGGTCTGATTCGTGCAGATACAAGGTCTTCGTGGGAGTCAGAGTCACCGAGATTCAAGAGTTAACAGAAGTAACCAGCTGGAGGTATGTGGACACCAAACACAACCCAGCTGACGTCATCACCCGGGGAATGTCCCTGGATGACCTCACCCGTCACAACCTCTACAGTGACGGGCCAGAGTTCCTCAAGCTCCCCGAAGAAGAGTGGCCTACACCCACCCCACGGGAGGCGAGTAAAGAGGAGGCAGAGAACAAGAAACCTATGTTCTGTGGGTTGACACACACACTCGTCCCCACAGACCCGGTTCTAGACGATTGCCTCACCCTAGAGAGTGCGCAGCTAAAGACATTTCTGTGGCACCACCCAGAGGTTCAGCCCACAACTGACATTTCAGCAGCTGACTACGAAGAAGCAGAACTCCTTCTACTACAACGAGCCCAGAGAGACTCGTTCCCCGATGAGCTAGCCTGTCTACAGGGAGCAAAGCCCGTCCCATCAGACAGCAGACTGCTCCACCTAGCCCCCAAGAGCGACGCCCATTATCTCATCAGAGTGGGTGGTCGTCTGCGGAGAGCCCCAGACCTACCGGATGACGTTAAGTACCCGATAGTCTTGAACAGCCGACACAAGGTCACGGAGCTGATCATAAAGAAATACGACGAGGATGTGCACCACGCAGGGGCAGAGAGAGTCTTCGCGGAGATCAGACGTCGTTATTGGATACTGCAAGGGAGAGAAGCAGTGCGGCGCTTCCAGCGAACCTGTCTAGACTGCCGTAAGTGGCGCGCGCAGCCCTGTATACCCCGGATGGCTGACCTACCTCCCTGTCGCCTCCGACTCGGCGACAAGCCCTTTCACTCCACCGGTATGGACTGTTTTGGCCCGCTGTATATAAAGAGAGGAAGAGGAACCGAGAAGCGGTGGGGTATTGTATTCAAATGCATGACCACCAGAGCGATACATATCGAACTCCTCCCAACCATGAGCACAGACTCATTCCTTATGGCCTTCCGAAGATTCACGTCACGGAAAGGAAAACCGTCTACATTGTTGTCTGATCACGGGACAAACTTCAAAGGCGGAGAAAGAGAGCTGAGAGAGAGCTTCCAAGCTATGGGCCCAGAACTTAAGACCCACCTCGCTCCATCCCAGATTGACTTCCAGTTTAATCCCCCGAACGCACCTCACTTCGGTGGAACCTGGGAACGAGAAGTACGTTCCATAAAGACAGCCCTGTACGCCGTGCTTGGGGCCCAGACTGTGGCGGAAGAAGTCCTAATGACAGTCCTCACGGAGATCGAGGGAGTATTGAACTCAAAGCCCCTCGGTTACGTCTCAAGTGATGTAGCAGATGTCGACCCAGTCACCCCCAACACCCTCTTGATGGGGCGGCTGGACCCCGCGCTACCACAGACAATGTACAGGCCTGAAGAAGCGAACGGCCGAAGAATGTGGAGGTACAGTCAAGTACTGGCTGACAAGTTTTGGAACAGCTTCCTACTCCACTACCTACCGTCTCTACAGACCCGCCAGAAGTGGGTAAAAGAGAGAGACAATTTGACAGAAGGAACAGTCGTCATGATTATCGACCAGTCACTACCCAGAGCTATGTGGCCGGCTGGCCGCGTAAGCAAAGTGATCACCGGTACCGATGGAAAGGTCCGAGCAGCTGAAGTGCTCGTCCAAGGACGGACTTACACCCGACCCGTGGCGAGGCTAATAGAACTGCCAAGGCTCCCCGATACTATTGATGACGACCATGACCCTATGACTTTGTGAGTTGAC
>NC_140166.1:144627781-144685281 GCF_963971535.1 Notolepis coatsorum | reverse complement strand
ATAACTAGACAATTCCGCGCGGGGGAAATTGTGAAAGTGTGGGTGACGCCTGTGCACCGCCGGCCAACGGGGGAGAGGGTCTCTCGCGAGTCTCTATGACAAACGGTTCAAAGGATACAAAAAGGGGGCGCGGCCTAAGGATCGGGGGAGTGGTCAACATAGACCAATCAAAGAGGATATCCCTACTGAGTGCAATGACACAACCCGCAACACTATTACACTATTACACAATATTACACTATTACACACTATTACACACTATTACACACTATTACACTATTACACTATTACACACTATTACACTATTACACAATTACACACTATTACACTATTACACTATTACACTATTACACACTATAACACTATTACACTATTACACACTATTACACTATTACACACTATTGCACTATTACACTATTACACACTATTACACTATTACACACTATTACACTATTACACTATTACACACTATTACACTATTACACACTATTACACTATTACACTATTACACACTATTACACACTATTACACTATTACACACTATTACACTATTACACACTATTACACTATTACACTATTACACACTATTACACTATTACACACTATTACACTATTACACTATTACACACTATTACACTATTACACACTATTACACTATTACACTATTACACACTATTACACTATTACACACTATTACACTATTACACACTATTACACTATTACACTATTACACACTATTACACTATTACACACTATTACACTATTACACTATTACACACTATTACACTATTACACTATTACACACTATTACACTATTACACTATTACACACTATTACACTATTACACACTATTACACTATTACACACTATTACACTATTACACACTATTACACTATTACACTATTACACACTATTACACTATTACACACTATTACACTATTACACACTATTACACTATTACACACTATTACACTATTACACTATTACACACTATTACACTATTAGACACTATTACACTATTACACACTATTACACTATTACACTATTACACACTATTACACACTATTACACTATTACACACTATTACACTATTACACTATTACACACTATTACACACTATTACACTATTACACAATATTACACTATTACACACTATTACACTATTACACTATTACACACTATTACACTATTACACTATTACACACTATTACACTATTACACACTATTACACTATTACACTATTACACACTATTACACTATTACACACTATTACACTATTACACCGAGTACAATGGCACAATCCGCAAGTCTCTACGACAAACGGTTCAAGAGATACACTGAGGGGGTGTGGCCTAAGGGGGCGTGGTCTAAGGATCGGGGGAGTGGTCAACATCGACCAATGAAAGGTGGTCAACATCGACCAATGGCACAATCCGCAAGTCTCTACGACAAACGGTTCAAGAGATACACTGAGGGGGTGTGGCCTAATGGGGCGTGGTCTAATGATCGGGGGAGTGGTCAACATCGACCAATGAAAGGTGGTCAACATGGACCAATGAAAAATGAAAGAGCATATCCCTACTGAGTACAATGACACAACCCACAAGACAGAGGGCGCTGTCCATCAATTCAGTAGTGCAACACAGTGATGGCCAATGATGGGTTAAGTGGATGATGTCATTGGCAGGTCAGCTCAGCCATGAGCCCTGAGCCTCACAGCTGTTAAGCCTGAACCAATCAGCCATGAGCACAATGACTTGCATATTCTGAAATTTCTTTACATGACTGCATTGTCACGTTGATTAAAAGAAAACTATAAGAGATGAAGCGTTGAGACTCGCACAAGAGCACTACAACGAGTAGGCGAAGGGTTGTGCGCGAGATTGTGGCATTCGTGCGATATTGTGGCACTCCTTCGGCGATCGGAACAGAAGGCTAAAAAAAAATTGATTTCTAGAGGGCGATTGCATGGCGGTCAATGGGGAGGAGAACCTTCAAACAAATGGTCGTCAGTTGAGATAGAAATGTCCAATTCCATTTATTTTTCTTTTGTGAGCGGGATGACAGCCGTGTCATCGTTTTGATGTGTTTGTTTTATTTCTACGTCCAAAATTGAGATCACACTCGCAATTCACCCAAGGTAGGGGGAAAAAGATTATTTCAGCTGCTACACTCTAAAATGCAATGCATTCCCAATGGGACCGAAATTTTACCGTTTAAAGTCGATTCGTAGCCAGACGGTGCGGTGAAACTTTTACGGGTTCGAGACCGCAGTTGCCATAGGCAAGCCGCTCGTTTTGATACCTTTCACGTGTATGGTGCGCGAACGCTTACGTGTTGCAAAGTGTTTGAAACTCTAAATTGCACTGTATTTCCGAAATTTTACCGTTTAAAGTCGATTCGTAGCCAGACGGTGCGGTGAAACTTTACGAGTTCGAATAGCGTATCGAGTTGGAGCAAGCCGGTCGTTTTGATACCTTTCACGTGTATGGGGCGCGAACGCTCTGGCACGAGTGTGTTGTCAAAATCGGTGGAATAAAGAATAAAGAAAGAAAGAAATAAAAAGAGTATGGATATGTATAGTGTGGGTTGCAACCTGGCTTCGCCAGGTCACCCACACTAATAATAATAATAATAATAATAATAATAATAATAATAATAATAATAATAATAATAATAATAATAATAATAATAATAATAATAATAATAATAATAATAATAATAATAATAATAATAATAATAATAATAATAATAATAATAATAATAATAATAATAATAATAATAATAATAATAATAATAATAATAATAATAATAATAATAATAATAATAATAATAATAATAATAATAATAATAATAATAATAATAATAATAATAATAATAAGCACCCGAGAATAAAAAAAAACGACCACTCAACGTAGGAAAACAGGATGGGGGCTGGGCAATCCCAGATTAAAATACGATAAACTAGTAAGACTCTTTTACCTCGATGTTTCAGCAGTGAGATCTACCGCCTTGGCCGGAAGCACCGGGGACCGCTGCAGGGATGCTGGCGGTCGGTTCGGCCACGTGGTCGTCTCGGTAGGAGGCCGTGGTGGTGGTCCTCTCGGTAGGAGGCCGTGGTGGTGGTCCTCTCGGTAGGAGGCCGTGGTGGTGGTCCTCTCGGTAGGAGGCCGTGGTGGTGGTCCTCTCGGTAGGAGGCCGTGGTGGTGGTCCTCTCGGTAGGAGGCCGTGGTGGTGGTCCTCTCGGTAGGAGGCCGTGGTGGTGGTCCTCTCGGTAGGAGGCTGTGGTGGTGGTCCTCTCGGTAGGAGGCCGTGGTGGTGGTCCTCTCGGTAGGAGGCCGTGGTGGTGGTCCTCTCGGTAGGAGGCCGTGGTGGTGGTCCTCTCGGTAGGAGGCTGTGGTGGTGGTCCTCTCGGTAGGAGGCCGTGGTGGTGGTCCTCTCGGTAGGAGGCCTGACGGCTAAGCCTGCACCTGGAGCGCTGCTCTGAAAAAGCTGTCGGGCCTGCTTCCTGTCCTCACTGCAGCCCCACACCGTAACGGGAGCTACTCGGCGCCGAAAGACACCGGGATTTATGTGTCTCCCGACAGTAACCGGGGGAAACCATGTCGGACCGTTGTCGTCCTCTTTATAATCTCTTAAAATATAAGATAAGATCAGATCAGATAAGATAAAGATAAAGATAAAGTCATACATCTATGGATAGGGAAAAAGAAGCATCTTTCCAATGGCAGTGTTAAATCTGGATTTTGTCATTCCCTTGCGTTTTTGCGATAAAAGAGGGATAGAATTAGCATTATTCCGATAAATTCGTATTTTAGGAATTTTTTTTAAACATCTGTAAACAAACGTAGTGCTGAAAATATACACTTTGACTGCTTTTTTGATATGGTTAGGGTCTTTACTCTTGGTTACATTTGAAAAAGAAACACAACATTAATTAATACGGTCTATATTGATCTCTTTATGATGAGAACAGCAGGGTCCCCCAATTGGTCAGACACACTTTGCTTGTGAAACAGAGTAGTGAGTGTAACTTAACCTGCATCATTATATAGCTATAATCTCTTTTGTCTTCTAACCCAATATCTGAAATGGAAGACAGAAAGAAAAAACACTAACCTTCTTACTCTCTTCTACTACCATTAGGCCATAAGGTGAAGCTTATCGGGGGACTACGCAATTTTCACTCTGGGTGAAAGATCTATTGGTGTAGATTTAGGAATAAAAAGTTCTCCATTTGCAATCCTGCCCATTTTGCGCAATCATAATTTTGCTGTGGGAACGGGATGAAACGATAACAGGCTTCACCTTACGGCCTACATGCACTCTTCCAGTTTTTCACAATTGCTAAAACACATTTCACAAAACTACCCTCCCATTTCCCAAAACTCTAAACACAAAACACTTTACTCATTCGCATCGGCGACCCAAGAAATTGCATGTGTGTGTTCCTGTGTGTGTGTGCCGCCCATCGCATGTGTGTGTCGTTTGCATGCCAAATAAAGACTTCCTTAGTCCTGCATTATTATTTATTATTAACTCTAAACACAAAACACTTTTCTCAAGCGACATACACAAAACCTCACATTCTCTTTTCAAAACCAAACGATCACACCAAAACAGATGCCCATAATGCTCAAAAGCAAACTTTGACACCAAAATCCCTCTCAAGGCCTGCAAAATGTCAACAGTGCTAAGCATCATTACACACAACAACAAATAATTGAAAACACAATGTTCAAAGTGTGAGAATGTTCTTTTTACAGTGTGCCAGGACACATCTTTAGAAACCTTCTTGCTGGGGCGGCTAAGTGGCGCAGTGGGCAAGGCGCTCGCCACTAGTGCAGGAGATGCTGGGTTCGAGCCCAGCTCCCGGCATTGCTACCAGCTTGGCTGGTCGTTCATACTAACACAATTGGCAGTGTTAGGGGTGGGAAAGCTGGTGGGTGGGTCCTGGTCATTGTAAACAGCGACTCCTACAGTTCAGTCGGGGCGCCTGCTCAGCGTGTGATCCTTCCACACGTTACACCCTCTCAGTGAGAGTCTGCGCTGCCAGGTGAAAAGAAGCGGTTGATTGGCTACACATGTGTCGGAGGAAGCATGTGATAGCCTCCACTCTCCCAGACCGACCGTAGGGGGTAGGTGCGCAGCGACCAGGAAGGGGATTGGGAATTGGCATAACGACTAACTTTGGGATGGGAGAAAAACGGAGGAAAAAGGAGGGGGAAAAAGATTAAAAAAAAAAAAAAAAAAAAAATTACTGAACATTCAGTTACTAAATGCAAACATGTGTAAACACTACAGAGTTTTTTTTTTTTTTTACAGTAATTACATAACTCCACTATCCTTATCAATATGTCACAGTTTTTTGTAGGCGTGCGCCGAAGTACACAGCACACTTTTCTTTTATTCGAATACCACCCATGACTCCTGAGGCTCTACCTTCGTCAATCATTTGGTGATCTAGAAAATTATTGGACAGGGTTGTAACCAATGAGTCTGGCTTTCCAATGATACCCCATGTGGGCATGAGCGAATCAGGTATCTAGGTGAAAAGTCATGAGCGCAAACAGGAAGAGAAAATGCATTGGAGTCAATGAGGAAATCGTTTTCTGCAGCCTTTTTTTTATTTAATTATTTTACCAAAATCGCTCCTAATCACGCATTTTTTAATGGACTTTTATGAAACTTCAGGCTATGGACCCAGGGTATTTTTTCAGCCTATCAATTTTTTTGGAAATACTACTTCTGGACTACTAACTACTACAGAAAAACGTGAGTAACACGTTTTTCTACAACTCAAGTTCAGACCTATGTTACTCTATTCACTAAAAGTGAATTTTGTGAATTCTTTTGTATCAGAAACGTCAGAATGTCATCTTTCAAAAGAGACCAGGCTCATGCATGTGCTATAAGTATAAAGTATAGTATTTTGGTTTGCAAAAAAAGTATGCAGTCCTCAAGTTCAAGTACGAAAATGGCCACTTTTGGGGGCGCCAGTTAAGAGGTTAATGTCATACATTCTGGAGAGATTGATTTATGACGTGATGTCATCTTGGCACCGGTAACGGACCTGTCTGGCTTAAAAGGTTAACCTCTTTAGCCCGACGGAACGCAAATGACATCACGTCATAAATCCATCTCTACAGACTGTATGAATTATTGTTGTCATATGAGGAGAGGAGACCCATTGCTTTTGAATGGCGTTGGATTTCCGAAAAAAAACGACACTACCCAGCTCAAGCCAGCTCCTGTCAATCAAATTACTTGTGGATCTCATTTTTTGGGATTATCTACCACAAAACTGAACGATGATTGAAATGTAATACAGTTTTGCCAGCCCCTGTCCCAACGTGTTGCTTCTCTCTGTCCCCCCTGTCCCCCTGTCTCATCTGTCCCCTCTGTCCCCTCTGTCCCCCCTGTCCCCCCTGTCCCCCCTGTCTCATCTGTCCCCTCTGTCCCCTCTGTCCCCCCTGTCCCCCCTGTCCCCTATGTCCCCCCTGTCCCCCCTGTCTCATCTGTCCCCTCTGTCCCCCATGTCCCCCATGTCCCCTCTGTCCCCCCTGTCTCATCTGTCCCCTCTGTCCCCCCTGTCTCATCTGTCCCCTCTGTCCCCTCTGTCCCCCCTGTCCCCCCTGTCCCCTATGTCCCCCCTGTCCCCCATGTCCCCCCTGTCTCATCTGTCCCCTCTGTCCCCTCTGTCCCCCCTGTCCCCCCTGTCCCCTCTGTCCCCCCTGTCTCATCTGTCCCCTCTGTCCCCTCTGTCCCCCCTGTCCCCCCTGTCTCATCTGTCCCCTCTGTCCCCCCTGTCCCCCCTGTCTCATCTGTCCCATCTGTCCCCCCTGTCCCCCTTGTCCCCCCTGTCCCCCTGTCTCATCTGTCCCCTCTGTCCCCTCTGTCCCCCTGTCCCCCATGTCCCCCTGTCCCCCATGTCCCCCTGTCTCATCTGTCCCCTCTGTCCCCTCTGTCCCCCCTGTCCCCCCTGTCCCCTCTGTCCCCTCTGTCCCATCTGTCCCCCTGTCTCATCTGTCCCCTCTGTCCCCTCTGTCCCCCCTGTCCCCCTGTCTCATCTGTCCCCTCTGTCCCCCCTGTCCCCCTGTCTCATCTGTCCCCTCTGTCTCATCTGTCCCCTCTGTCCCCTCTGTCCCCCCTGTCCCCCCTGTCCGCCCTGTCCCCCTCGGTCCCATATGTCCCCATGTCCCCTCTGTCCTCTCTGTCTCCTCTCTGTCTCCTCTCTGTGACCTCTGTCCTCTCTGTCTCCTCTCTGTCTCCTCTCTGTCTCCTCTCTGTGACCTCTGTCCCCTCTGTCCCCTCTGTCCTCTCTGTCTCCTCTCTGTGACCTCTGTCCCCTCTGTCCTCTCTGTCTCCTCTCTGTCTCCTCTCTGTGACCTCTGTCCCCTCTGTCCTCTCTGCCTCCTCTCTGTCTCCTCTCTGTGACCTCTGTCCTCTCTGTCTCCTCTCTGTCTCCTCTCTGTGACCTCTGTCCTCTCTGTCCTCTCTGTCTCCTCTCTGTCTCCTCTCTGTCCCCTCTGTCCTCTCTGTCTCCTCTCTGTCTCCTCTCTGTGACCTATGTCCCCTCTGTCCTCTCTGTCTCCTCTCTGTGACCTCTGTCCCCTCTGTCCTCTCTGTCTCCTCTCTGTCTCCTCTCTGTCTCCTCTCTGTGACCTCTGTCCCCTCTGTCCTCTCTGTCTCCTCTCTGTCTCCTCTCTGTGACCTCTGTCCTCTCTGTCTCCTCTCTGTCTCCTCTCTGTGACCTCTGTCCTCTCTGTCTCCTCTCTGTGACCTCTGTCCCCTCTGTCTCCTCTCTGTCTCCTCTCTGTCTCCTCTCTGTGACCTCTGTCCTCTCTGTCTCCTCTCTGTCCTCTCTGTCTCCTCTCTGTCTCCTCTCTGTGACCTCTGTCCCCTCTGTCCTCTCTGTCTCCTCTCTGTCTCCTCTCTGTGACCTCTGTCCTCTCTGTCTCCTCTCTGTCTCCTCTCTGTCTCCTCTCTGTCTCCTCTCTGTCTCCTCTCTGTGACCTCTGTCCTCTCTGTCTCCTCTCTGTCTCCTCTCTGTGACCTCTATCCCTCTGTTTCTCTGTCCCCTCTGTCCCATCTGTCCCCTCTGTCCCCCCTGTCCCCCTCTGCCCCCTGTCCCTCTGCCCCCCTATCTGTCCCATATGTCCCCCGTGTCCCCCCTATGTCTCCCACTGTCTCCTCTGTCTCCTCTCTGTCCTCTCTGTCCTCTCTGTCCCCTCTGTCCCATCTGTCCCCTCTGTCTCCTCTGTCTCATCTGTCTCCTCTGTCTCCTCTGTCTCCTCTGTCCTCTCTGTCTCATCTGTCTCCTCTGTCTCCTCTGTCTCCTCTGTCCTCTCTGTCTCCTCTGTCTCCTCTGTCTCATCTGTCTCATCTGTCCCCTCTGTCTCCTCTGTCTCATCTGTCTCCTCTGTCTCCTCTGTCTCCTCTGTCCTCTCTGTCTCATCTGTCTCCTCTGTCTCCTCTGTCTCCTCTGTCTCCTCTGTCTCCTCTGTCCTCTCTGTCTCATCTGTCTCCTCTGTCTCCTCTGTCTCCTCTGTCTCCTCTGTCTCCTCTGTCCTCTCTGTCTCATCTGTCTCCTCTGTCATCTCTGTCCCATCTGTCCCCTCTGTCTCCTCTGTCTCCTCTGTCCCCTGTGTCCCCCATTTGTCCTCTCTGTCCCCTCTGTTTCCTCTGTCTTCTCTGTGTTATCTGTCTCCTCTGTCTCCTATGTCCCCTCTGTCTCCTCTGTCCCCCCTCTGTCCTCTCTGTCTACATCTGTCCTCTCTGTCCTCTCTGTCTCCTATGTCCTCTCTGTCCCCGCTGTCCCCTCTGACCCATATGTCCCCTCTGTCCCCTCTGTCCCCCCTCTGTCCTCTCTGTCCCCCATCTGTCCTCTCTGTCCCCTCTGTCCCCCCTCTGTCCTCTCTGTCCCCCATCTGTCCTCTCTGTCCCCCCTCTGTCCTCTCTGTCTCCCTCTGTCCCCCATCTGTCCTCTCTGTCCCCCATCTGTCCTCTCTGTCCCCCCTCTGTCCTCTCTGTCTCCATCTGTCCCCCCTCTGTCCTCTCTGTCCCCCATCTGTCCTCTCTGTCTCCCTCTGTCCCCCCTCTGTCCTCTCTGTCTCCATCTGTCTCCTCTCTGTCCTCTCTGTCCCCCATCTGTCCTCTCTGTCTCCCTCTGTCCTCTCTGTCCTCTCTGTCCCCCATCTGTCCTCTCTGTCTCCCTCTGTCCTCTCTGTCCTCTCTGTCCCCCCTCTGTCCTCTCTGTCCCCCCTCTGTCCTCTCTGTCTCCCTCTGTCCTCTCTGTCCTCTCTGTCGCCTCTGTCCCCCCTCTGTCCTCTTTGTCTCCCTCTGTCCCCCATCTGTCCTCTCTGTCCCCCATCTGTCCTCTCTGTCTCCCTCTGTCCTCTCTGTCCTCTCTGTCCCCCCTCTGTCCTCTCTGTCCCCCCTCTGTCCTTTCTGTCTCCCTCTGTCCTCTCTGTCCTCTCTGTCGCCTCTGTCCCCCCTCTGTCCTCTTTGTCTCCCTCTGTCCCCCATCTGTCCTCTCTGTCTCCCTCTGTCCTCTCTGTCCCCTCTGTCCTCTCTGTCCTCTCTGTCCCCCTCTGTCCTCTTTGTCTCCCTCTGTCCCCCATCTGTCCTCTCTGTCCCCCATCTGTCCTCTCTGTCTCCCTCTGTCCTCTCTGTCCCCTCTGTCCCCCCTCTGTCCTCTCTGTCTCCCTCTGTCCCCCATCTGTCCTCTCTGTCTCCCTCTGTCCTCTCTGTCTCCCTCTGTCCCCCATCTGTCCTCTCTGTCTCCCTCTGTCCTCTCTGTCCCCTCTGTCCCCCCTCTGTCCTCTCTGTCTCCCTCTGTCCCCCCTGTCCCCATCTGTCCCCCCTGTCCCCATCTGTCCCCCATCTGTACCCCCCATCCCCGTGTCCCCTCTGTCCCATCATGGCGTGTGTGGGCAGCATCACAGAACTGAACACTGAGCGCACTGTTCCGTGGAGAACAATGAGGAGCTTGCTGCGGCGTGGCGCCGGGTCCAGGAGGAGAGAGAGCGCAGACGGCCTCGGTGTGAAGGGGCTCCCGCCAGGAGGCTCTCAGAGACATAATGACGACCCGCTGGAGCCGTACCGCGCGGGTCAGACCCCGCCACCCGGGAACTTTTAATCATCCCGGTTCCACCGCCTTATTCTCATCAGTCGTCGCCGGGCAACTGGGAACGCGGTGCCCAGGTATGCCTAGGGTGAGTGAGTGTGTGTGTGTGTGTGTGGGGGGGGGTATTCTGTGTATTTTTTGTGTGTCTGTGTATGCATGCATGTGTGTGGGGGGGGGGGGTATTCTCTGTGTGTGTGTGTGTGTGTGTGTGTGTGTGTGTGTGTGTGTGTGTGTGTGTGTGTGTGTGTGTGTGTGTGTGTGTGTGTGTGTGTGTGTGTGTGTGTGTGTGTGTGTGTGTGTGTGTGTGTGTGTGTGTGTAAGCGGTGTGTGTGTGGTTTATGTTATTAATCTAGGAGGGGTTTTCTTTCTCTTCATAGTCGCTCCTCATAACAGGTGGGCTGCCTGCTGCCCCCACCCTGCTGAGGTGTAATCACTCTACCCTGCAGGGGGGGGGGGGAGAAGAGAGAGAGAGAGGGAAAGAGAGAGGGAAGGAGGGGAGAGGGATAGTGAGGGAGAGAGAGAGAGGGGGAGGGAGGGATAGGGAGGGAGAGGGAGGGAGCGAGAGAGAGAGAGGGAAAGAGAGGGAGGGAGGGAGGAAGGGAGAGGGAGAGAGGGAGAGGGAGAGAGAGAGGGAAAGAGAGAGAGAGAGAGAGAGAGGGAGTGAGGGAGGGAGAGAGAGAGAGAGAGAGAGCGAGAGAGAGAGAGAGAGAGAGAGAGAGAGAGAGAGAGAGAGAGAGAGAGAGAGAGAGAGAGAGAGAGAGAGAGAGAGAGAGAGAGAGAGAGAGAGAGAGAGAGAGAGAGAGAGAGAGAGAGATGGAGAGGGAGGGAGAGCAAGGGAGGGAGAGGGAGGGAGGCAAATGCATATAAAGTCAATGGAAAGACCCAGACGGAGGTGAACAGGCAGCAGCTTCCCTCTCGGCTGCTCGAATGGTGTTAAACTGCGTTAAAAATGTTTCCACTCTGTTAGGAGTTCTCCAGGCAGGATATAGTGAAGATAGAAACGTTCCCATCTTTTTGTAAATGTTAACAACGCCACTGTTGTTGCTGCCTGCTATAAAGAGCTGTGAGCTAGTAGCAGTCTGTGTTGCTGCCTGCTATAAAGACCTGTGAGCTAGCAGCAGTGTGCGTTGCTGCCTGCTATAAAGAGCTGTGAGCTAGTAGCAGTCTGCGTTGCTGCCTGCTATAAAGAGCTGTGAGCTAGCAGCAGTCTATGTTGCTGCCTGCTATAAAGAGCTGTGAGCTAGCAGCAGTCTATGTTGCTGCCTGCTATAAAGAGCTGTGAGCTAGCAGCAGTCTATGTTGCTGCCTGCTATAAAGAGCTGTGAGCTAGTAGCAGTCTATGTTGCTGCCTGCTATAAAGAGCTGTGAGCTAGTAGCAGTCTATGTTGCTGCCTGCTATAAAGAGCTGTGAGCTAGTAGCAGTCTATGTTGCTGCTTGATATAAAGACCTGTGAGCTAGTAGCAGTATATGTTGCTGCCTGCTATAAAGACATGTGAGCTAGTAGCAGTCTATGTTGCTGCCTGCTATAAAGAGCTGTGAGCTAGCAGCAGTCTGTGTTGCTATAAAGAGCTGTGAGCTAGCAGCAGTCTATGTTGCTGCCTGCTATAAAGAGCTGTGAGCTAGCAGCAGTCTATGTTGCTGCCTGCTATAAAGAGCTGTGAGCTAGTGGCAGTCTATGTTGCTGCCTGCTATAAAGAGCTGTGAGCTAGCAGCAGTCTGTGTTGCTATAAAGAGCTGTGAGCTAGCAGCAGTCTATGTTGCTGCCTGCTAAAAAGAGCTGTGAGCTAGCAGCAGTCTGTGTTGCTGCATGCTATAAAGAGCTGTGAGCTAGTAGCAGTCTATGTTGCTGCCTGCTATAAAGAGCTGTGAGCTAGTATGTGTTGCTGCCTGCTATAAAGAGCTGTGAGCTAGCAGCAGTCTATGTTGCTGCCTGCTATAAAGAGCTGTGAGCTAGCAGCAGTCTGCGTTGCTGCCTGCTATGAAGAGCTGTGAGCTAGCAGCAGTCTATGTTGCTGCATGCTATAAAGAGCTGTGAGCTAGTAGCAGTCTATGTTGCTGCCTGCTATAAAGAGCTGTGAGCTAGCAGCAGTTTGTGTTGCTGCCTGCTGTGACGTACATGGGTACGTGGGTTGGTCATTACCATTATTACTGTATTTATGACACCATCTGAACATCAGGTTAGTATATGTAAATATGTTATGTTTTGGATGTGATGTGTGTGTGTGTGTGTGCATGATAGCTAATGCTGTCTCTTTTTCTCTATCAGGTGCCGCCCGTCCCTACACTGAAGAGTGCTGATTGCCTAATGGGTGACAGCTGATGGCAATCACCTCAAGAGGGACGGGTGGACAGATATACCAGACAGCACACACTCGTCCGGGCGCCTCATTCTGTCAATTGCCAGTGACCAAAGTGGAGTGGGGTTGCCATTGTTTTCCACTGTTGTGTGGATTGATCTTGTGTTGGCCTTTGTTTCCACTGTTGTGTGGATTGATCTTGTGTTGGCCTTTGTTTCCACTGTTGTGTGGATTGATCTCGTGTTGGCCTTATTGTCACTATTGTGTGTTCTCATGTTCACACTACTTACCTGGTAGGCATTGTGTCTGTGTTGGTGTTGCTGCCAGGTAAGTGTATATATATATATATATATATTGTGGCCTCTGTGCCACTTGCCACCTATGTGGAATTAGTTAATATATATATCTATGTATTGGGCCTTCTGCCTTTTTGCCTCCCTTGTGTGGAGCTATAGTGTACAGTACATATTTCCACTCTTGTGTGGGTTTGTATGTGTAGTTGGCCTCTGGGCCTATTTTCTTCCCTGTTAAGGGATTACTACACATACTGTTGGCTTTTAGGCCCTTTGTGCCTTACTCTAGTATATTACCTGTGTTGGCTCTTGTGCCTTACTCTTATTATATTACCTGTGTTGGCTCTTGTGCTCAACTTACTTATAATTATCTTGTTTGTTCTCCCCTTACCCTTCTCCCTGTTTGTTAATTGTTTGTGGGTTGTTTTTTCCCTTTGTTAAATACTCATATTACAGGTGGATGTTTGAATTCCTGCCACAGCTAATAAATATAATTTACCTTTTGAAAGCGCGTTTGTGTTTTCCTATCTGCCGGGACCGTGCTTTAAAAGCATCTACTGAGGGGGTTGTTTTTGTTCATGTGCAGCCTGCTTCAGTTTCTATTCTATGTGGTCATTAGACCTTGGTACATGACACCTGCTATAAAGAGCTGTGAGCTAGCAGCAGTCTATGTTGCTGCCTGCTATAAAGAGATGTGAGCTAGCAGCAGTCTGTGTTGCTGCCTGCTATAAAGAGCTGTGAGCTAGCAGCAGTCTGTGTTGTAATAAAGAGCTGTGAGCTAGCAGCAGTCTATGTTGCTATAAATAAGATATGTGTAGTCCTCATTCCGCTAGGGAAGTAGTTTAGACGGGGTAGTTAGTGTTACCCAGTGTGATCCTAGTTAGGTGTTTAGAACCGACATTTATTATTTTTATGAATGTTAGATGTGGACATTAAATCGAATTGGTCAGGTTGTCATACTGCATAATGTGGCTGTTGAGTGTTGCACAGGGATATTGTTGAGTACTATAGGTGAGTGGCTATTTTGTAGGGCTTATTGAAGTCTGATTGGTTGGGTAGTATTGTCTGTTGCTACGGGGGTGTACTTTCTTTCATAACTGTATTCTGTGGTAGAGAGTAGAGCTATGGAGGTTTGTGATCAGGATGTTGGTATGTCGGATCTTGATGGTGTTGACTCTGCACTAGGTTCGGAACATACTAGTGTTACTTCTGCTGGTGACTTGAGCGCACTGAGCGCTGAGCTGCGTTTAGCCTGTCTAGAGGAGAGGGCGGCTTTGCGCAGGGAGGATAGAGAAGAGGGGAAGGAGGAGAGAGACAGAGAAGAGTGGAAGGAGGAGAGAGAATGGGAAGAGAGAAGTGAGGAGAGAGACAGGCAGGACAGAAACAGGGAGAGAGACAGAGAGAGGGACAAAGAGGAGAAGGCGGCTGATAGGGAATTTCAATTGGCGATGAGGAAACTAGAGTTGGAGTGTGGTGACGCTAGGTGTAGCGCCACTTCCTCTCCAGTACTTTCCGACTCCCAGGCACCCTTTAATATTAGCCAGCATATGTCCTTGGTTCCCCTTTTTCATGAGTCTGAAGTGGAGTTGTTTTTTACTGTGTTTGAACGCACCGCGCAGGCTCTGTGTTGGCCAGTGGGCATGTGGGCAATTATGTTGCAAGGCAGGCTCACAGGGAAGGCACAAAAAGCACATGCCGCGTTGTCATTGGATGACAGCTTAAACTATGAGCGTGTGAAAAGTGCTGTCTTGCGTGTGTACGAACTGGTACCAGAAGCATACAGGCAGCATTTTCGCAACCGCCGTAAATCTCCTCCCCAAACCCATGTTGATTTCTCCCAGGAGGAGAGACTTAATTTTGATCGGTGGTGTTCTGCGTGTGAGGTAAAAGACTTTGCATCATTGAGTGAATTGGTACTTGTGGAGCAGTTCAAAGCCACCCTGCCAGTCGAAGCTGCTCTATTTACATGGGCAGGGGGTGTCAACACTCCGACAGGCTGCGATTTCGGCAGATGAGTTTGAATGGTCACGCAAACGTGTTTCTGTAGGTCCTAATGTATGTGGTGGAGGTGGCTCATTCACTCCTCGTGAGTCAGCATTCCAGCCACGCTCACCGCCGTCTAAAAGACCGGTGGTGTGCAATTATTGTAAGAAAACTGGCCATATGGTAAAAGGATGTCATACGCTGAGGAAGCGACAGGAGAAAAAAGGGTCAGCTCAGAAACCAAAAGGTGTGGGGTTGATTGGTACAGTGTCATGTTCTGACCAGAATAGCTCTCTGGAAAAAGAAAGTGATGGCTGTTTTAAACCCTTTCTGTTTGATGGTTGTGTGTCACTGTCGGGTGACATCTGTGACCAACGGACGGTGAGAATACTCCGTGATACAGGTGGTTCTCAGTCATTCATCCTGGCTGATGTCTTACCGCTAAATGAAAACTCTTACTGTCAGTCTAGTGCGATGGTGAGAGGTATTGAAATGGGGTGTATGCGCCATTTAGGTATTGCTAAAGCTTGTAATAGTGGGGACGCCAAATCAGGGGGTGCATCCGGCTCCCCTGCGCTCCATTCCGGACATGGGGGAACCTTTTGAACATGTATCTGTCATCTGCCTAAAACGAGAGCAGAAAATCAATACATGTTGACAATTATGTGTGGTTCCACCCGTTTCCCGGAGGCGATACCTCTGAGGAAAATTACTGTTCCGGCCGTTACCAAGGTTCTAATTTGACAGACACCATTTTGGATCCTGACAATGTTATTTTTGTGACGCCATTTTGAAGGGAGATGGGCGCTGTGATGGTGCCAGGGAAATGTGCTGATTTTTGTTTCCCTGTTTGCTGTCCTGTTACGCGCAATGAGATGATTCTTTATTTTTCCCAGGAAATGTTTCCAGTTTGTTGTCTCCTGTTGACAGGTTGGTATCAGTGGAGCGGCCTATCAAAGTAAAGTTTGTTGTTGTTTTTTTCACAACATTCGGTGATCCACGTGTAGACCCTTAAAGGGCAACACCAAACAGTTTGAGGAATATTTCCAATAGTCCAAACTAATTGCGAACATGTTATTCTCTAGAGTTCTACACACCATGGGGAATTTTATGTGTGGCTACATTTTCTGTTCCTGAACTGAGAACACTACCAGTCTACCATATGCCAAATACTGTGTTGGTGCAGGTTGTGGTTGGGGTGGGGCTGTGCCATTTGTTCTGTTTGTTATTAGGGATGCTAAACAGGAGTCAGAATTGTGTTTAGCCCTGCAGGTGTGTTTGCTTTGTCTCCCAGGGTAGGGGGCACTGTGCATCCTCATTGGCTAGGGGAGCCCTCGCTTCTGTCCGGGGGTAAATGAGGATATAGGATCCTATGGAGTGGAGAGAGGAGTGTCGGGCACTGCTTATGTGAGATGTACATTGTTGGTTTTGGGTGTGATGTGCTTCATTGCTGAGAAAGACCGTTTACAACTTGAATCGCAAGTTGCAGTACTGACAGCAATGTAAAGAGCTCTACCGGCCTGCGTGGACCAAATATATATTGTTGGCCACTTTAGATTCATCACACTACACTGTGAGCTACTCGTCCGGGCGCCTCATTCTGTCAATTGCCAGTGACCAGAGTGGAGTGGGGTTGCCATTGTTTTCCACTGTTGTGTGGATTGATCTTGTGTTGGCCTTTGTTTCCACTATTGTGTGGATTGATCTCGTGTTGGCCTTATTGTCACTATTGTGTGTTCTCATGTTCACACTACTTACCTGGTAGGCATTGTGTCTGTGTTGGTGTTGCTGCCAGGTAAGTGTGTATATATATTCCACATAGGTGGCAAGTGGCACAGAGGCCACAATATATATATATATATATATATATATATATATATATATATATATATATATATATATATATATATATATTAAAATAGATAGGACTCGTGCACATCTGGTTGGACCCCGACTGGAGGTGCAGGTCAGCGCAAGAGAGATAAATAAACTAAAAGGAGAAAAACCTTCAAAGGAAAGAAGGGACCGCACACTCCACAGGACTCGTTTTTGCTTATTTATTGTTTGCACAACGCGTTTCGCTGTCGCTTCCTCAGGTGCTATGCAGCAGGTGTCATCAATGATCATCATTATGTATAGCATGCTCCACCCCACATCGTAATACATCAAGCCCATTGGCTACTCAATTATCACATTTAATTTGATGATTTTGCAGGATGTAATGCATACAACTCTTAGTATAAAAATGATGCATAGAGACCACATATATACATACTCATTTTTGAAAATTATATAATACAAAATGAGAGAAGTGACAAATCTTAACATATCAAGCCCATTGGCTACTCAATTATCACATTAAATTTTATCATTTTGTAGGATACATATCACTTTTATGTATAGAAATGCCTAGATACCACATACATACACAGACTCATTTTTGAAAATTATATATAATAAAGCAATATGAGAGAAGTGACAAATACCTAGGTCATTAGACCTGATAAATAGTTTAAAACAGACTTAAAACCACACCCATATAGGTTACACAGAACGGATAGTGGTTACAAAAATGGATTCAGCTCGAGGGATTCATTTAGACCATGGGGTTCCACAGAATTCAAAGTAAAAATCCAGTACGCTTCCCTTTGTAAGAGAAGCTTTACTATATTACCGCCCCTCGGTGGTAGGGTGACTCTTTCGATTCCAATGAACCTTAGAGAGGCTGTGGAACCATGATCTCTCTCCTTATAGTGTCTCGCAATGGCATAATCCATATTGTTGTTCCTAATGGCTGCCTTGTGTTCTGCTATTCGCACCTTCAAATTTCGTTTTGTTTGTCCAACATAGACCTTACCACAAGGGCATTTCAGCATGTATATCACATGAGTGGTGTTGCAATTAATAAGGTCCCTTATTTTATATTCCTGCCCAGACTGTGGGTGGTAGAAAACTTTTGTTTTCATAGTGTTTGAACAATGGGTACATCGACCACATGGATGGTTACCACACAGCTCTGTTAGCCAGTTAGAGTGACTTACTACAGGGGATTTATACATAGAATTGACTACAGCGTCCCTTATGTTTTTTCCCCTTTTAAAACAAAATCTTGGTGGTAATGAAGAAATGTTTTTTAAAAGAGGGTCACATTTGAGTATGTTCCAGTGTTTGTCAATAATGTTTTTAACAACTTGAGATGAAGTACTATATTCTGAAACGAATGTGACTCTGTTACCAGGGGTGTCGCTTTTGTCAGATTCCAAAATAGTTTCCCTCTGTACATGTTTTGTCTTATTTCTGGCTGTGTGCACCACTGATGCCTTGTATCCCCTCTCTTCAAATCTGTTACTCATTTCATCTGCCTTCCTTTCTAGGTCTGTGGGATCACTACAGATACGTTTAAGGCGCAGGAATTGTCCGTATGGGATATTCTCTACCATACGTCTCGGGTGATGACTCTGTGCATGTAAAATAGTATTACGGTCTGTTGGTTTACGGAAGATAGTAGTGTTCAGGTTTCCCTCATTGTCAGCTGATATCCGTAAGTCTAGGAAATCAATATGTTCTCTGCTGTGTACCATCGTGAATTTTAAAGTGTGATGTGTACCATTGATATACTCCCTGAACTGGAATAACTCATCTTCCGAGCCAACAAACACCATGAGAATGTCATCTATGTACCTTTTCCAAAAAATTACATTTTTCAAGAGGGGCGAGGCATCTTGGTTGTGGATAAACTGGGATTCCCAGTGGCCCATAAATAGGTTGGCGTAATTAGGTGCAAATGCAGAACCCATGGCAGTACCCTGGATTTGAATGTACCATTTATCATCAAGCATGAAGTAATTAGATTTCAAAATAAAATTCGTCAAGCTGAGTAAAAAATCAGAGGAGACTTCATCATTTGTACCCAGAAAAAATTACATAGCCGCCAGGCCGTCCTCATGTGGAATATTAGTATAAAGACTTTCTACATCAAAGGATACTAGATATGCATTCTGTGGGATGGAAGTCTTTAACGACTTCAACACATCCCTAGTATCTGCAAGGTATG
The DNA here is from genome assembly GCF_963971535.1 of Notolepis coatsorum. Classification (NCBI taxonomy): domain Eukaryota; kingdom Metazoa; phylum Chordata; class Actinopteri; order Aulopiformes; family Paralepididae; genus Notolepis; species Notolepis coatsorum. Next base: position 144,666,524 of record NC_140166.1, on the reverse strand, counting down.
AAGGTAATGTCTTTACAATATCTTTGATAAAATAGTCTACAAATTGACTTAGAGGTTCTGATAAAGAATTGTTTCCTGAGACTATGGGGCGTCCTGGCGGGTTTGTCAGTTTTTTATGAATTTTAGGTAATAGATAAAAAACAGGTGTGACAGGGAAATCAACTTTTAGGAACTCGTATTGTTTTTTTGTGATGTTCTTACTTTTAAGTGCATCATCTAGTATTTTATCTCTGTCTGTCATTAACTGTTCAACAGGGTTGTGAAGAAGAGACTTATAAAATGCAGTATTGCTAAGTTGCCGTGTGGCTTCATACATGTAATCATTGACATTTTGTATTACAATAGAGCCACCCTTATCTGCCGGCTTGATAATAATTTTGTCATTTTTTCTCAATTCGTTTAGAGCTCTTCTTTCAACCTCAGTTACATTTTGATGCTTGATTGTCTTGTCTGATGATTTCGTCTAGTCTCAGGAAACAATTCTTTATCAGAACCTCTAAGTCAATTTGTAGACTATTTTATCAAAGATATTGTAAAGACATTACCTTCATACCTTGCAGATACTAGGGATGTGTTGAAGTCGTTAAAGACTTCCATCCCACAGAATGCATATCTAGTATCCTTTGATGTAGAAAGTCTTTATACTAATATTCCACATGAGGACGGCCTGGCGGCTATGTCATTTTTTCTGGGTACAAATGATGAAGTCTCCTCTGATTTTTTACTCAGCTTGACGAATTTTATTTTGAAATCTAATTACTTCATGCTTGATGATAAATGGTACATTCAAATCCAGGGTACTGCCATGGGTTCTGCATTTGCACCTAATTACGCCAACCTATTTATGGGCCACTGGGAATCCCAGTTTATCCACAACCAAGATGCCTCGCCCCTCTTGAAAAATGTAATTTTTTGGAAAAGGTACATAGATGACATTCTCATGGTGTTTGTTGGCTCGGAAGATGAGTTATTCCAGTTCAGGGAGTATATCAATGGTACACATCACACTTTAAAATTCACGATGGTACACAGCAGAGAACATATTGATTTCCTAGACTTACGGATATCAGCTGACAATGAGGGAAACCTGAACACTACTATCTTCCGTAAACCAACAGACCGTAATACTATTTTACATGCACAGAGTCATCACCCGAGACGTATGGTAGAGAATATCCCATACGGACAATTCCTGCGCCTTAAACGTATCTGTAGTGATCCCACAGACCTAGAAAGGAAGGCAGATGAAATGAGTAACAGATTTGAAGAGAGGGGATACAAGGCATCAGTGGTGCACACAGCCAGAAATAAGACAAAACATGTACAGAGGGAAACTATTTTGGAATCTGACAAAAGCGACACCCCTGGTAACAGAGTCACATTCGTTTCAGAATATAGTACTTCATCTCAAGTTGTTAAAAACATTATTGACAAACACTGGAACATACTCAAATGTGACCCTCTTTTAAAAAACATTTCTTCATTACCACCAAGATTTTGTTTTAAAAGGGGAAAAAACATAAGGGACGCTGTAGTCAATTCTATGTATAAATCCCCTGTAGTAAGTCACTCTAACTGGCTAACAGAGCTGTGTGGTAACCATCCATGTGGTCGATGTACCCATTGTTCAAACACTATGAAAACAAAAGTTTTCTACCACCCACAGTCTGGGCAGGAATATAAAATAAGGGACCTTATTAATTGCAACACCACTCATGTGATATACATGCTGAAATGCCCTTGTGGTAAGGTCTATGTTGGACAAACAAAACGAAATTTGAAGGTGCGAATAGCAGAACACAAGGCAGCCATTAGGAACAACAATATGGATTATGCCATTGCGAGACACTATAAGGAGAGAGATCATGGTTCCACAGCCTCTCTAAGGTTCATTGGAATCGAAAGAGTCACCCTACCACCGAGGGGCGGTAATATAGTAAAGCTTCTCTTACAAAGGGAAGCGTACTGGATTTTTACTTTGAATTCTGTGGAACCCCATGGTCTAAATGAATCCCTCGAGCTGAATCCATTTTTGTAACCACTATCCGTTCTGTGTAACCTATATGTGTTATGGATTGTTAGCAGAGGGCCCAGGCGCAAACAGATAACGAGGGAGAGGTAGAGGTAGATTGTCCAAAAGTGAGCACTGCTCCTTTAATTAGAACACTTCGAGCCAGGGGTGAAGTGTAACAGAAAATATATCCAAGGCAGTAGCAAAAACAAAAACAAGGAATAGCTCAGCTAAGGCTGGCAGAGGGCAAAATACAAAATAAAGAATGATCTCATAAAGAGAGAAGTCCAAAAACAAAACACTAAATGACACAGGGTAACTTACTAAGAAGACAGGAGCTCAGCACATGACAGGGACGAGGATAACAAAACATGGAACAGAAACAATGAACCGACAAGTACGAGTAGGGAACAACACTAGATATAGGGGAAACAATTAACACTAGAGAGACAGCAGGGCAATTAGCAAAACGAGACACACATGAGGGAAGGGCAGACTAACAGGGCTAAGGAAAACAACCAGACCAAACACAATGGGGAATATAAACAGGGAAGCACAAGAACTAACTACACAAGAAGACTGAACACTAGACAGAGTAACCAAACATACAAGGAACAAATAAATAATTACAAAGGGAATGAGACTAAAGACAGAACACAGTTAAACAACACAGGAGACAATAAAAATGCCAGGAGAATAAGAATGTCCAAAGGTGGGGGCTGCTGAGGAGAGTAGACAGGGAAAAGGGGTTCAGGGACTGGCAAATCCTCACAGTACCCCCCCCTCCACAGACGGCTCCCAGACGTCAAAAGGGACCGTCCGGGAACGGGCAGGACAGGGGGCCGGGAGAACACAGGGAGAGTCCGGGGGGAAAAAAAGTCAGGACGGACAAGGCCGGGACGAGCGACACCGGGGCAGGGGAGCGGCGACAGGAACCCAGGAGGGGCACAGGAGAAACGGGGCAGAGGAACGGGGCCGGAGAGGGGAGAACGGGGCACGGGATCAGGAGGACCGGAGGAGGGGACAGAGGCCAGGAGAGGGGGGCTAGAGATGGGAACAGGGACAGGGAAACGGTGAGGGGGTAGAGGGGAACTGGTAGCAGGGACAGAGGACCGACGAGGGGGTCGAGGGGAACTGAAGCAAAGGGGCGAGGGTGATAGGCCCGGAGCAGGACCCCGGACAGGGGACCACCAGACGCCGGACTTGGGGCCGGACGCAGAACCCCGGACGGGGTTCCCTGCAGCCGAAGACCACGGCGCAGAACACGGCGTATACCACGGCGTAGACCACGGCGTAGACCACGGCGTCGGACCGGACCAGAAGAGGAGTCGGGACCAGACGAAGAGCCGGGACCAGACGACGAACCGGGACCAGATGAGACGGGACCAGATGAGACGGGACCAGATGAGGAGACGGGACCAGACGACGAACCGGGACCAGATGAGACGGGACCAGATGAGACGGGACCAGATGAAGAGCCGGGACCAGACGAAGAGCCGGGACCAGACGACGAACCGGGACCAGATGAGACGGGACCAGATGAGACGGGACCAGATGAGGAGACGGGACCAGATGAGGAGACGGGACCAGACGAAGAGCCGGGACCAGACGACGAACCGGGACCAGATGAGACGGGACCAGATGAGGAGACGGGACCAGACGAGGAGACGGGACCAGATGACGAGCCGGGACCAGATGACGAGCCGGGACCAGATGAGGAGACGGGACCAGATGAGTCTCCAGGTGCAGATCGACCTCGGTGCAGACCTCGGCGTTGACCACGGCGTTGACCACGGCGCAGGGCTGGACCAGACGACTCTCCAGGTGCAGATCGACCTCGGTGCAGACCACGGCGTAGACCACGGCGTAGACCACGGCGTAGACCACGGGGCAGGGCTGGACCAGACGAGGAGCCGGGACCAGGAGACCTCCCGGGGACAGGAGCACGACCCGGACTAGACGTCAGGGTCCTCCCGGGAGCCGGAGGAACAGGGGCAGCTAGAGCTGCTCTAGCAGGGGCTAAACTGGCAGTAGAGACTGAGTTAGCTACCTGGGTAAAGCTAGCTGCTAGGGCTACACTAGCGGGGGCTAGGCTGGCAGTAGCGGCTGGGTTAGCTGCCCTGGCAGTGCTAGCTGCAGGGCCAGTACAAGCTGCGGAGGGTGCACTAGCCGAGAGGGTTCGAGTGCTAGCTGTAGGTGCTACACTAGCCGGCGAGGCTAAGGCGCTAGCAGCAGGGGCTCTAGCGGACGCGACTGAGATGCTAGCAGCAGGGGCTCTAGCAGACGAGGCTGAGGAGCTAGCAGCAGAGGCTACATTAGCATTCCGGAGTAAGCTAGCAGGGGCTGAGCTAGCAGTGGGGGCTGTGCGAGTAGCCTGGGCTGAACTAGCTGACGGGGCTACTCTAGCAGCTGAGACCATGCTAGTCTTCTTAGCCTTGCTAGCCTTCTGAGACCTGCTAGCTGTCCGTGCTACGCTAGCAGACGGGGCTAAAGTGTTAGTCGGAGTAACATGGGTATAACCCATCCTGATAACTGAAGGGGCAGTTCTAGCAGGATAGTAAACACTGGCTGGAGGGCCAGACCAAGGAACTGAGACCAGAGAAACAGGGGCCATAGGGAACGAGCTAGCTGACGGGGCAGTCCTAGCTGTTGAGGCCTTGTTAGCTGCAGAGGCTAAGCTATCAGACGGGGCTGTACTAGCTGTTGAGGCCTGGTTAGCTGCAGAGGCTAAGCTATCAGACGGGGCTGTACTAGCTGTTGAGGCCTGGTTAGCTGCATGGGCTAAGCTATCAGACAGGGCTGTGGTGCTAGCAGTAGCTATGCTAACAACTGGGGCCATGCTGGCAGTAGGTGCTAACGGGGTAGCTGTCGAAGCTACAAGGGCTAGTCTAACCACAGGGGCAGGGTTAGCTATCGGGCTAGTGCTAGCCTTCCTAGACTTTCTAGCTCTCCGTGACTTGGTAGCAGTAGGGACTAACGGGGTAGCCTTCGAAGCTACAAGGACTAGGCTAGACACAGGGGCAGGGTTAGCTATCGGACTTGTGCCAGCTGCCTGAGCAGTGAGAGATGTGGGGCCTAAGCTAACTGCTACAGGGGTAGTGTTAGCTATCGGGCTAGTGCTAGCTGCGTGAGCAGTGAGAGCTGCGGGGCCTAAGCTAACTGCTACAAGGGCAGTGTTAGCTATCGGGCTAGTGCTAGCTGCCTGAGCAGAGTTCACAGGGCTGGGGTTAGCAGCACTAGCTGAGGGCGCTAGGCTATCGGTTGAGCTAACAACCTGAGCAACGTTAACAGGGCTGGGGTTAGCAGCACTAGCTGGGGATGCTAGGCTAACGGCTGAGCTAACAACCAGAGCAACGTAAACAGGGCTGGGGTTAGCAGCATTAGCTGGGGACGCTAGGCTAGCAGTAGGTACCCTAGCAGGTGACTGAGGTGAGGCTATGCTGGTGGTAGGGGCCTTACCAGCAGTAGGGGCTTGACCGGAGGCTGGAGGCTGGAATAGGCACTTGATCCAGTGTCTGCCATACTCCTCCATCTGTGGGGCCAGCTCAGGGTGCCATTCCCTGAGTGAATAGAGCAGACGCAAAACCTCCTTCCTCTCCTCCAAGGAGGAGGAAGGAATATCCCCCAGTCTGAACGCCTCCAAGGCGCTCAAAGCCTCCCTCGTTCTGTTCGCTGGGTCCAGACATGGTCGGTTCATTCTGTTATGGATTGTTAGCAGAGGGCCCAGGCGCAAACAGATAACGAGGGAGAGGTAGAGGTAGATTGTCCAAAAGTGAGCACTGCTCCTTTAATTAGAACACTTCGAGCCAGGGGTGAAGTGTAACAGAAAATATATCCAAGGCAGTAGCAAAAACAAAAACAAGGAATAGCTCAGCTAAGGCTGGCAGAGGGCAAAATACAAAATAAAGAATGATCTCATAAAGAGAGAAGTCCAAAAACAAAACACTAAATGACACAGGGTAACTTACTAAGAAGACAGGAGCTCAGCACATGACAGGGACGAGGATAACAAAACATGGAACAGAAACAATGAACCGACAAGTACGAGTAGGGAACAACACTAGATATAGGGGAAACAATTAACACTAGAGAGACAGCAGGGCAATTAGCAAAACGAGACACACATGAGGGAAGGGCAGACTAACAGGGCTAAGGAAAACAACCAGACCAAACACAATGGGGAATATAAACAGGGAAGCACAAGAACTAACTACACAAGAAGACTGAACACTAGACAGAGTAACCAAACATACAAGGAACAAATAAATAATTACAAAGGGAATGAGACTAAAGACAGAACACAGTTAAACAACACAGGAGACAATAAAAATGCCAGGAGAATAAGAATGTCCAAAGGTGGGGGCTGCTGAGGAGAGTAGACAGGGAAAAGGGGTTCAGGGACTGGCAAATCCTCACAATATGGGTGTGGTTTTAAGTCTGTTTTAAACTATTTATCAGGTCTAATGACCTACTGTAGGTATTTGTCACTTCTCTCATATTGCTTTATTATATATAATTTTCAAAAATGAGTCTGTGTATGTATGTGGTATCTAGGCATTTCTATACATAAAAGTGATATGTATCCTACAAAATGATAAAATTTAATGTGATAATTGAGTAGCCAATGGGCTTGATATGTTAAGATTTGTCACTTCTCTCATTTTGTATTATATAATTTTCAAAAATGAGTATGTATATATGTGGTCTCTATGCATCATTTTTATACTAAGAGTTGTATGCATTACATCCTGCAAAATCATCAAATTAAATGTGATAATTGAGTAGCCAATGGGCTTGATGTATTACGATGTGGGGTGGAGCATGCTATACATAATGATGATCATTGATGACACCTGCTGCATAGCACCTGAGGAAGCGACAGCGAAACGCGTTGTGCAAACAATAAATAAGCAAAAACGAGTCCTGTGGAGTGTGCGGTCCCTTCTTTCCTTTGAAGGTTTTTCTCCTTTTAGTTATATATATATATATATATATATATATATATATATATATATATATATATATATATATATATATATATATATATATATATATATATATATATATATATATATATATATTGTGGCCTCTGTGCCACTTGCCACCTATGTGGAATTAGTTAATATATATATCTATGTATTGGGCCTTCTGCCTTTTTGCCTCCCTTGTGTGGAGCTATAGTGTACAGTACATATTTCCACTCTTGTGTGGGTTTGTATGTGTAGTTGGCCTCTGGGCCTATTTTCTTCCCTGTTAAGGGATTACTACACATACTGTTGGCTTTTAGGCCCTTTGTGCCTTACTCTAGTATATTACTTGTGTTGGCTCTTGTGCCTTACTCTTATTATATTACCTGTGTTGGCTCTTGTGCTCAACTTAATTATAATTATCTTGTTTGTTCTCCCTTTACCCTTCTCCCTGTTTGTTAATTGTTTGTGGGTTGTTTTTTCCCTTTGTTAAATACTCATATTACAGGTGGAGGTTTGAATTCCTGCCACAGCTAATAAATATAATTTACCTTTTGAAAGCGCGTTTGTGTTTTCCTATCTGCCGGGACCGTGCTTTAAAAGCATCTACTGAGGGGGTTGTTTTTGTTCATCTGCAGCCTGCTTCAGTTTTTATTCTATGTGGTCATTAGACCTTGGTACATGACACCTGCTATAAAGAGCTGTGAGCTAGCAGCAGTCTATGTTGCTGCCTGCTATAAAGAGATGTGAGCTAGCAGCAGTCTGTGTTGCTGCCTGCTATAAAGAGCTGTGAGCTAGCAGCAGTCTGTGTTGTAATAAAGAGCTGTGAGCTAGCAGCAGTCTATGTTGCTATAAAGAGCTGTGAGCTAGCAGCAGTCTGTGTTGCTGCCTGCTATAAAGAGCTGTGAGCTAGTAGCAGTCTATGTTGCTGCCTGCTATAAAGAGCTGTGAGCTAGCAGCAGTATATGTTGCTATAAAGAGCTGTGAGCTAGCAGCAGTCTATGTTGCTATAAAGAGCTGTGAGCTACCAGCAGTCTATGTTGCTATAAAGAGCTGTGAGCTAGTAGCAGTCTGTGTTGCTGCCTGCTATAAAGAGCTGTGAGCTAGTAGCAGTCTATGTTGCTGCCTGCTATAAAGAGCTGTGAGCTAGTAGCAGTCTATGTTGCTGCTTGCTATAAAGACCTGTGAGCTAGTAGCAGTCTATGTTGCTATAAAGAGCTGTGAGCTAGTAGCAGTCTATGTTGCTGCTTGCTATAAAGACCTGTGAGCTAGTAGCAGTCTATGTTGCTGCCTGCTATAAAGAGATGTGAGCTAGCAGCAGTCTATGTTGCTGCCTGCTATAAAGAGCTGTGAGCTAGTAGCAGTCTATGTTGCTGCCTGCTATAAAGAGCTGTGAGCTAGCAGCAGTCTGTGTTGCTGCCTGCTATAAAGAGCTGTGAGCTAGTAGCAGTCTATGTTGCTGCCTGCTATAAAGAGATGTGAGCTAGCAGCAGTCTATGTTGCTGCCTGCTATAAAGAGCTGTGAGCTAGCAGCAGTCTGTGTTGCTGCCTGCTATAAAGAGATGTGAGCTAGCAGCAGTCTATGTTGCTGCCTGCTATAAAGAGCTGTGAGCTAGCACCAGTCTATGTTGCTGCCTGCTATAAAGAGCTGTGAGCTAGCACAAGTCTATGTTGCTGCCTGCTATAAAGAGCTGTGAGCTAGCAGCAGTCTATGTTGCTATAAAGAGATGTGAGCTAGCAGCAGTCTATGTTGCTATAAAGAGCTGTGAGCTAGCAGCAGTCTATGTTGCTATAAAGAGCTGTGAGCTAGCAGCAGTCTATGTTGCTGCATGCTATAAAGAGATGTGAGCTAGCAGCAGGTCTATGTTGCTGCCTGCTATAAAGAGCTGTGAGCTAGCAGCAGTCTGTGTTGCTATAAAGAGCTGTGAGCTAGCAGCAGTCTATGTTGCTATAAAGAGCTGTGAGCTAGCAGCAGTCTGTGTTGCTATAAAGAGCTGTGAGCTAGCAGCAGTCTATGTTGCTATAAAGAGCTGTGAGCTAGCAGCAGTCTGTGTTGCTATAAAGAGCTGTGAGCTAGCAGCAGTCTATGTTGCTGCCTGCTATAAAGAGCAGTGAGCTAACAGCAGTCTATGTTGCTGCCTGCTATAAAGAGCTGTGAGCTAGCAGCAGTCTATGTTGCTATAAAGAGCTGTGAGCTAGTAGCAGTCTATGTTGCTGCCTGCTATAAAGAGCAGTGAGCTAACAGCAGTCTATGTTGCTGCCTGCTATAAAGAGCTGTGAGCTAGCAGCAGTCTATGTTGCTATAAAGAGCTGTGAGCTAGTAGCAGTCTATGTTGCTGCCTGCTATAAAGAGCAGTGAGCTAACAGCAGTCTATGTTGCTGTCTGCTATAACGTGATTCGGTCGGTACCCTTAAACGTACCGGATTCGGTACCCATCCCTACGTATTAGTGATGGAGAGAGAGAGAGGAAGAGAGAGATGAAGAGAGAGAGAGAGAGAGAGAGAGAGAGAGAGAGAGAGAGAGAGAGAGAGAGAGAGAGAGAGAGAGAGAGAGAGAGAGAGAGAGATGAAGAGAGAGACAGGGAGAGGAAGAGAGAGAGATGAAGAGAGAGAGGGGAAGAGGGAGAGAGAGAGAGAGAGAGAGAGAGAGAGAGAGAGAGAGAGAGAGAGAGAGAGAGAGAGAGAGAGGAAGAGAGAATCACCATTCATTACATTATAATGACTATTGAGACATTTCATCTTGTGAAACACCTTTTACTCAACGTCCTCAGAACAGCGAATCAGAACGTCCTCAGAACAGCCCAACACTTTGGCTCAACACTTTGTTACTCAGCTTATATAGATTTGTGCCCCTTCCTGATGACTTGTCGTACATAACTTGTAAGTCGCTTTGGATAAAAGCGTCAGCTAAATGATTAAATGACTAAATGACTAAATGACTAAATGACTAAATGTAAATGTAAGCCCCCAGCAGCTCCAGAAACTCCAGACAGGACAGCCCCTCTGGCTTGGGGAGGGTTGACGGGAGGCAGATGGCGTTGGCTTTATTTTTCTAGAGAACAATTTCCTCTGGATCTGAGAGGGGGGGGGGGGGGTTCTAATGGAAAGTTCTTGAATTAAAACATGTGTGAGAGCAGCGCTCCGATGCCCCCCCCCCCTCCTCGTCTCTCCGACCCAGGCAGCACTACCCCCCCCTCCTCCGTCTCTCCCACCCAGGCAGTGCTACCCCCCCCCCCCCCCTCCGTCTCTCCGACCCAGGCAGCGCTACCCCCCCCCCCCCCCCTCCTCCGTCTCTCCAACCCAGGCACCCCCCCCTCCTCCGGGCCCAACCGCATTCAAATGAGAATTAGCCTTTTGAGAAAGCAAATTAATTCAGACATTTCTTTCCATCCTGTAAAAACGAGCCCCTTGCCCTCTACCGACAAAGCGTGGTGTTGGTCACATCTGGCCCTCTGAAGCTGGCGGAGGCTAATATAGCGGTTCTTTTCTGTACTTGTGGAGCTGTCCAGACATTGTTTAGTTCAGCCTAATTAATAGCCCAAAACTATTTGATTTGGTGGGGAAAACCTCACGGAAAAGCCAGATTTGTTTGGTCAGCGGAGCAGCAGCCCACAGTAACCTGCTCGGCTGGGCAGTAGATTATTGATTTTCACATCAGGCACCTCCAGATTGACATGTGATAGGTCAGGTGACCTCCAGATTGACATGTGATAGGTCAGGCACCTCCAGATTGACATGTGATAGGTCAGGCACCTCCAGATTGACATGTGATAGGTCAGGCACCTCCAGATTGACATGTGATAGGTCAGGCACCTCCAGATTGACATGTGATAGGTCAGGTGACCTCCAGATTGACATGTGATAGGTCAGGCACCTCCAGATTGACATGTGATAGGTCAGGTGACCTCCAGATTGACATGTGATAGGTCAGGTGACCTCCAGATTGACATGTGATAGGTCAGGCACCTCCAGATTGACACACACACACACACACACACACACACACACACACACACACACACACACACACACACACACACACACACACACACACACACACACACACACACACACACACACACACACCACACACACACACACCACACACACACCACACACACACAGAGCACACACACACCACACAGCACACACACAGACACACACAAGCACCGAATCAAGTCCCATAGCCCTGTTCAAGCACCAAATCAAGTCCCATAGCCCTGTTCAAGCACCTAATCAAGTCTCATAGCCCTGTTCAAGCACCTAATCAAATGCCATAGCCCTAGTCAAGTTCAAAGTTTCTTTATTAATTGTCATAGTAAAATACAGAATACTTTTCCATGAAATGCCTTTTTTCCTGTATGAGCGCCTGGGAGTGTGCGAGATAAAAATAGAAAAAGTCAAGTACATAAACAAAAAGTGTTCAGTCAATATACATATATACAATATACAATACAGAGTAAAAAGAGGTACAATGCAAAAATGGGATGAGGTACAACATAGGGTAAGGTGCAATGAGGTATGAATGTTAGTGCAAATCTCTTTACCAATAAATATAAAGTGTGTTTATATTTATATAGAATAGAATAGACTTTTAATTGTCATTGCACAGTATACAACGAAATTTCAGGGGAGCTCCCACAGACCGTAGTACATATATACATAGATGAACACATAACACTTATAACACTGTACATAACAGAATATTTTAAATAATAAAGTGCATAATGGGTGGTAATCAGAGATTATCAAGTGCAGTGGTAAGTGCATGGTGCACGTGAGGGGACAGTCAATGAGTATTTAACAGTCTGACTGCTTGGGGGAAAAAGCTGTTCTTAAATCTTGTACTCTTGGCATGTATGGACCGGTATCTCCTCCCTGAGGGAAAGAGCTGAAAGATGTGATGTGCTGGGTGAGACTGGTCCTTGATGATACATTTGGAGCGGTGGAGGCAGCGGGAGGTGAAGACGGAGGTGATGTTTGGTAGAGGAGTCCCGACAATCCTGCCTGCCGCCTTCACCACCCTCTGTAGAGCCTCTTGCTCTGCCTTTGTGCAGCTGGAGAACCACACAGACACACCGTAGGTCAGCACACTCTCAACCGCACAATGGTAAAAGTTGACAAGGAGATTTCGTGGCAGGCCAGCCTGCTTCAGCTTCCTTAGATAGTATAGGCGTTGCTGGGCTTTCCCGATCACTGAGGCGGTGTTGGTGATCCAGGACAGGGTCTCACTCACACTGAGACCCAGGAACTTGAACTCAGTGACCCTCTCCACTACCTCGTTGTTGATGAGCAAAGGGGAGTGGTCAGGCCTTGATCTTCTAAAATCCACTATGATCTCTCTTGTTTTCTTTATATTGAGCGCCAGGTTGTTATTGTCACACCAGGCTGTAAGGTCCTCCACCTCCCTCCTGTAAGCAGACTCATTGTTGTTTGTTATGAGACCCACAAATGTGGTATCGAAAGTCAATACATCAATCAAGTCCCATAGCCCTGATCAATAAATCAACCAAGTCCCATAGCCCTGTTCAATAAATCAATCAAGTCTCAAAGCCCTGGTGTCATGTACAGAGGTCTATTGACCATACAAGATAGTAATCTGGGCAGGTGTTACATGAGCAAAAAACAACCCCCTCAGTAGAAAAATGCTTTTTAAACAGTCCCGGGTAGGCAGATAGTAAACAGAGACGTTTTCAAATGGCAAATCAGATTTATTATGTGTGGGGCTTCCAACCCACGGCCTTTTCCCAAAGGGAAAAGGGGATGTTGTCAGTGGGGATTTCAACCCAGATCACACAAAGGGAAAAAGGTAAGGGGAGAACAAACACGGTACACATACAGACAAACAAACAATAAACAAGTGAACTGTGTGTCCTTCATAAAACACCACCACCCTTTGGGGATCGATCCACAACCAGTGATCACTAATACCGCGCCACCACTATATCGCTTCCAACGCGACAGCTAAGAGAGAAGGCAGCCTCCTCACTCCACTCTGAGACGTGGCAGTGACTCCCAATGAGGCGCCCCGTGTGTGTGCCATCTTCCAGGTTATATCCACTCATCCAACTGACTGCCCACAGGTGTAACCAAGCAGGTGCAATCAGCTCAATCAGGAGGATGAGAGGTATCTGGGAAAAGAGAAAAAGAAACAGAATTAGAAGATGACACATCACACAACCAGGACTAACATAACCCATACTCATGATACTAATCTGATGTTCACATGGTCTTCCAAATACAGTAATAATGATAATGACCAACCCACGTACATCACACCTCCCCCCATAAGAGCAAACCCGCAGGGTTAGCAAAACATTATCACCCGTTATCAACCAACATTCGATTAGCATCACAGAACAAAAAAAATAAATAAAAATAGAAAATCCACAGACAAAACAGCAGCCTACACCACAAAACCAACTAGCCCCACCCCCAGATCTACCCCAGACCTACCCCCTGGACAAGGCATCAGCCACAATATTGTCTACGCCCTTCCTGTGACGAATGACAATATTATAGCCCTGTACCAGTAGGGCCCAACGCATCAACCGTTGGTTGTGGTTGTACATCTGAGCTAGAAACACAAGGGGATTGTGGTCCGTGTATATCAGCACTGGAAGAGAGCTAGACCCCACATACACCTCAAAGTGCTGGAGGGCGAGGAGCATCGCCAGCGTCTCCTTCTCAATGGTTGAATAATTCAACTGATGCTGCTTGAATTTCACCGAGAAGTAACACACCGGGTGACGCACACCGCCCTCCCCCCCCTGCAACAGCACAGCCCCAGCTCCAGCAGCACTCGCGTCGACCTCCAACTGAAAAGGAGAAGCAAAGTCAGGAGCCGCCAGAACAGGAGCACTGCACAAGAGGGACTTAGCAGCCTCGAAGGCGCACCGACATTCCGCGGACCACACGAAAGGCACAATGGGACTGCATAAAGAGGTGAGAGGGGCAACCACCACCGAAAAATTACTACAGAAACAACGGTAATAACCCGCCATCCCTAGGAAGCGACGTAACTCGCGTCGCGTGGAAGGGGCCGGATATGCGAGGATCGCCGCGACCTTAGCGTCCACCGGACGAACCTGCCCATGCCCCACCTGCTTGCCCAAGTAGGTTACAACAGCCTTACCGAACTCACACTTAGCGAGGTTCAAGGTCAGAGATGCCCCAGCTAAGCGTGCAAACACCACCCCCAAATTCGCAATGTGTTCCTCCCACGTGTCAGAGTACACCACCACGTCATCCAGATACACATTGCATTTAGGCACCCCTCCCAACACCATGTGCATCAGACGCTGAAACGTGGCCGGAGCATTTCTCATCCCGAAGGCCATGACGGTGTACTGCATAAAATGATCAGGGGTAACAAACGCCGAAATATCCGAGGCCCGCTCCGTCAGGGGAACCTGCCAGTACCCCTTCAGAAGATCGAGCTTCGTGATAAATACCGCGGGCCCAATACTATCTATGCAATCATCCATCCTTGGCAACGGGAATGAGTCAGGCACCGTCACCGCCTTTACCTTCCGGTAGTCTGTACAAAAACGGGGAGAGCCATCAGCCTTCGGAGCCAACAGGCAAGGGGAGCTCCATGGACTCCGGCTTGATTTAGCCATCCCATTTTCAAGAAGATACAGAGCCTCCTTTTTCATCACCTCCCTCTTCGCCATTGGACAACGATACGCATGCTGTTTGATGGGAGTCGCACCCCCAACGTCAATGTCGTGCTCCAGGACAGAAGTCCTAGACGGTACATCAGAAAACAACACTGGATATGTCAACAACAGTTTCCCCACATCACCCCCCTGTGCCTCGGGCAGGTACAATAGACGAGTTGTGACGTCACTCATGAATTCTGAGTTAGTCAACCGCCCTGTCTGCTGACCCTCGGACAATACCTTTAAATCATCGTCCGGCGGGGGGTGCACACATGACAAGACAACAGCCGGAACAACTCCCGAGCTCCCAGACTGCCCCTCCTGCGTACCCCTACCTGTGCGGGTGAGATATTTTTTTAACATGTTTATATGACATAACAGCTTCTTTCTGCGCCTCTCGGGCGTACATATCACATAATTGGTGTCTGATATCTTTTTCTCCACTCTGTAGGGCCCCGAAAACCGGGCAGAGAGCGCTGACCCAGGCGTGGGCAGCAACACCAGTACCTCATCGCCAGCCTCGAACCGCCGCGCCACCGCCTTCCTGTCAAACCTCACCTTCATCTCCCCCTGGGCAGAGGCAAGGGCCACCCTAGCCAACGAGGACGCACCGTGGAGCCGCTCCTTACAGCGGGAGACAAAATCACACACGTTCGACGTGGGAACGGAAACAGACAACATTTTCTCCTTGAGCATCTTCAATGGCCCACGGACACTGCGACCAAACACCAGCTCGGCAGGACTAAACCCAAGCAACTCCTGCTTAGCGTCCCTAATGGCAAACAGCACGAATGGCACTCCTTCGTCCCAGCCACAACCTGTATCAATACAGTATTTTTTTAGCATCGCCTTTAGCGTCTGGTGCCAGCGCTCTAGCGCCCCCTGCGATTCAGGATGATATGCACTTGAAACTGTGTGACTGATACCCAAAGCCTGTAATGACTGATTAAATGTTTTAGCCATGAAATTGGTGCCTTGATCGCTTTGTACAGTTTTTGGCAGCCCGAAAGTAGCAAAAAATCTGTTTAATGCTTTAGTAATTACAGGGGCTGTAATCGTCCTCAAAGGTATGGCCTCAGGAAAACGGGTGGCAAGACACATAATAGTTAACATATACTGGTTTCCCGACTTTGTTCTAGGTAAAGGGCCCACACAGTCTATGATCACATGCTCAAAAGGTTCCCCAATTGCTGGAACAGGGTGTAGAGGAGCTGGAGGAACCCCCTGATTTGGTTTCCCCACTATTTGACATGTACTGCATGTACCACAAAAGTCTACCACATCGGCCTTCAAGCCGGGCCAAAAAAAATTCTGCAGTATCTTGTCATAAGTTTTAGATATACCCAAATGCCCCGACCAGATATGCTCATGTGCCAGCATCAAGACCTGACGCCTACTCTCTACTGGCAACACCACTTGATGCACCATATTCCAGTCTTTTCCAGACTGCAAGCCCGTCACACCTGGCCTAGCTACCCAGGTGCGTATCAACACTCCCTCTTCCATCAAAAAGGTGTGCTTCTTACTACCAGCAGTACTGGCTACTGCCGCGAAACAGCTTGTTAGTGTGGGATCATTCCGCTGGGCATCAATCAATGCCTGACGTGTAAGTGGCAAGGGCACGTCAGGGAATTTAGACTCCACCCGTATCCTCTGAACACCACTCACACTCTCCTCCATCGCGCCACTAGATGGCCACCTGTCTCCAGCCAGAGCCTCGCCACAGATAGAATCACCCAGCGATACTGCTTGAAGCCGCTCCCTCTCCTTAGCTCTAGTGACAGCACAAACAGGAAAAACATGCGGGTAACTTTTACTCAATGCATCGCACAGACCCTCAGCCACTGGGGCGTTCACCACCTTCAGAACAGGAATTACCTTTCCCCCCGCTATATCATTCCCCATGATAAAATCAATCCCCGCCACGGGAAAAGAGGGACGAACCGCCACGGAAAAACAACCTGTGACTAAATCTGATTGCACATGTATCCTATGTAAGGGTGCGGGTGTATAACTCATGTCGATACCCTGCACAACAGTACTCAACTTGCAAGATGACTCCTCACTTAATGGCAACACATCGGCCAGGATAAAAGACTGCGAAGCACCCGTATCACGAAGGATTTGCACTTTCCGTTGATCACAGACTTCACCCGACACTGACACAAAACCAGAAAAAATAAAAGGTTCAAAACAACCGTCTGGTTTCTCCTGCTCCTCTGGGCATGATACAGGGCCAATCAACCCCACCCCCTTCGGTTTCTGAGCTGGTCCACTAGCATCTTGCAGATTTTGAAATGCATAACAGTCCGACACCAAATGACCCTTCTTTTTACAATAATCACACACAGGGACCCTCCTAGACGGCGGTGTGCGAGGTCGAAATGATCGCTCGTCGCCTCCTACATATACACATCATTTCGCACAGAAACACGATTTCTGTGGATCATTGCCAACTCGTCACACAACACCGCAGCTTCCTGGAGGGTAGAAACCTTTCGCTCCTCCAACTGTATTATCATGTGTTCGGGCACAAATTTTTTAAATTGTTCCATGAGGATTAACTCGCTCAAAGCCTCGAGTCCATCCACCTTACATGCTTCACACCAACGATTGAACACCATCCGTTGTTCATGGGAAAATGCGACATGTGTTTGCGAGGGGGCTTTACTTAGTCCCCTAAACCGCTGCCTATAAGCCTCCGGCACCAGTTCATACACGCGCAAGACAGCACCCTTCACTTTCTCATATACCATGCTGTCCTCCTTTGATAAAAACTGGCATGCGTCTTGAGCCCTACCCGTGAGCCTATATTGCACTAATAGTGCCCACTGATCCTCCGGCCAATTCGCAGCCCCCGCTACCCGCTCAAAATTCAAAAAAAAATTCTCCACCTCAGATTCTCGAAAAACAGGAACCATAGCAATATGTTGCCCAACATTAAAACTGCCATGGCCACCTTCAGATGAGGGTGAAGAAGAGCCAACACTCCCCAGCTCCATCCTCTTCAGTGTAATCTGGAGCTCTCTATCTCTCTCCTTCTCTTCCCTGTTTGATTCCCTGTCTTCTCTATCTCGTACAGCTTTGTCTTCCCTGTCTCTCTCAGCTGCTCTGTCCTGTCTATCTCTCTCAGCTGCTCTGTCCTCTCTGTCAGCTCTGTCCCGTCTATCTCTCTCAGCTGCTCTGTCCTCTCTGTCAGCTGCTCTGTCCTCCCTGTCTCTGTCCTCTCTGCGCAACAGCGCTCTCTCCTCCATCTGGAGACGGGCCAAACGCAGACTAGAGCGCGCATGGCCAGAAGACGTGGAGTCTTTATCCGAATCGCCCGCGGTCTCACTTTCAGCTCCGGCTGTACTACCATCCTTCCTAATAGCACCACCATCCATGTCAAGATCACGTAAGGGAGAGTTAACCCATTCGCCAGTGTGTGCAACCTCCTGATCACTATGACTCACTACTCCCTGAGCCGGGCTAAACACCTGTTGCTCCACCAACCCCGCTATAACAGCTGCCTTCATATCCGCCTTGGATTGGGAATTTTGTACAGCAATAGCATAATGCCTAGCAATAAGGCCTAATTCCGCCTTAGTGCAACCTTCCACTTGACCCTCTGTCGGATCCGCTATAAAGACTTCCAAAACAAATGCCGACACAGCCATATTATGTTTTTATGTGTGCGTGAGAAGAAAAACAAATATATACATATATATCACGTCCTCACTTAATTAACCATGACCGTGCACAATAATAATAGACAAATTCTGCTTTCATACCTCTTAACCAAAACAATCCAACTGACCACATCTACTAAATGAAAACAATAACAAATGTTCCTAACCACTCAATTAGGAGTCACCTGTGTCACTCTAGCCTACCCCAGCTAAACTACTCCACTAGATGGATGAAAGGCTACAAATATCTTCAGTCGCTTACCGATTTCATTGCGCACTCCACCGGAATCACGACTCGTGCCCCCCACCCTCTAGCCAAGCAGGTGACCCCCCCGTTACCTATGTGGCAGAAAAATAGAATGGTTAAGAGCATCACAACAATAATGGTTTACATCAATCAACTGTGCACGGACCCCTACCAATACCAATTTAGAAAACGCTATCTTATTACACCTGACATGCTTCAATCGACAAGTCACCCCGTTATTTTACCAACAAGGAACCATACAATTGCGCAAACTTAACGAGCCCCCATGTCATGTACAGAGGTCTATTGACCATACAAGATAGTAATCTGGGCAGGTGTTACATGAGCAAAAAACAACCCCCTCAGTAGAAAAATGCTTTTTAAACAGTCCCGGGTAGGCAGATAGTAAACAGAGACGTTTTCAAATGGCAAATCAGATTTATTATGTGTGGGGCTTCCAACCCACGGCCTTTTCCCAAAGGGAAAAGGGGATGTTGTCAGTGGGGATTTCAACCCAGATCACACAAAGGGAAAAAGGTAAGGGGAGAACAAACACGGTACACATACAGACAAACAAACAATAAACAAGTGAACTGTGTGTCCTTCATAAAACACCACCACCCTTTGGGGATCGATCCACAACCAGTGATCACTAATACCGCGCCACCACTATATCGCTTCCAACGCGACAGCTAAGAGAGAAGGCAGCCTCCTCACTCCACTCTGAGACGTGGCAGTGACTCCCAATGAGGCGCCCCGTGTGTGTGCCATCTTCCAGGTTATATCCACTCATCCAACTGACTGCCCACAGGTGTAACCAAGCAGGTGCAATCAGCTCAATCAGGAGGATGAGAGGTATCTGGGAAAAGAGAAAAAGAAACAGAATTAGAAGATGACACATCACACAACCAGGACTAACATAACCCATACTCATGATACTAATCTGATGTTCACATGGTCTTCCAAATACAGTAATAATGATAATGACCAACCCACGTACATCACACCTGGTCAATAAATCAATCAAGTCCCATAGCCCTGTTCAATAAATCAATCAAGTCCCATAGCCCTGTTCAATACATCAATCAAGTCCCATAGCCCTGTTCAATACATCAATCAAGTCTCATAGCCCTGTTCAATACATCAATCAAGTCCCATAGCCCTGTTCAATACATCAATCAAGTGCAATAGCCCTGTTCAATAAATCTGGGGGACCAGAGTATTTTCTTTAGTGATTTAAACATTTACAGGAGGTTCCTGTTGGTTCCAGGAGGTTCTTGTCGGTTCCCGGAGGTTCTTGTTGGTTACAGGAGGTTCTTGTTGGTTCCAGGAGGTTCCTGTTGGTTCCAGGAGGTTCCTGTTGGTTCCAGAAGGTTCTTGTTGGTTCCAGGAGGTTCTTGTTGGTTCCAGGAGGTTCTTGTTGGTTCTTGTTGGTTCCAGGAGGTTCCTGTTGGTTCCAGGAGGTTCTTGTCGGTTCCAGGAGGTTCTTGTTGGTTACAGGAGGTTCTTGTTGGTTACAGGAGGTTATTGTTGGTTCCAGGAGGTTCTTGTTGGTTCTTGTTGGTTCCAGGAGGTTCTTGTTGGTTCCAGAAGGTTATTGTTGGTTCCAGGAGGTTCTTGTTGGTACCAGGAGGTTCTTGTTGGTTCCAGGAGGTTCTTGTTGGTTCCAGGATGTTATTGTTGGTACCAGGAGGTTCTTGTTGGTTCCAGGAGGTTCCTGTTGGTTCCAGGAGGTTCTTGTTGGTTCCAGGAGGTTCCTGTTGGTTCCAGGAGGTTCCTGTTGGTTCCAGGAGGTTCTTGTTGGTTCCAGGAGGTTCTTGTTGGTACCAGGAAGTTCTTGTTGGTTCCAGGAGGTTATTGTTGGTTCCAGGAGGTTCCTGTTGGTTCCAGGAGGTTCTTGTTGGTTCCAGGAGGTTCTTGTTAGTTTTAGGAGGTTTTCGTTGGTTCCAGGATGTTCTTGTTGGTTCCAGGATGTTCTTGTTGGTTCCAGGAGGTTCTTGTTGGTTCCAGGAGGTTCCTGTTGGTTCCTGTTGGTTCCAGGGGGTTCTTGTTGGTTCCTGTTGGTTCCAGGAGGTTCTTGTTGGTTCCAGGAGGTTCTTGTTGGTTCCAGGAGGTTCCTGTTGGTACCAGGAGGTTCTTGTTGGTTCCAGGAGGTTCTTGTTGGTTCCAGGAGGTTCTTGTTGGTTCCAGGAGGTTCCTGTTGGTTCCTGTTGGTTCCAGGAGGTTCTTCTTAGTAGTTCAAGTTCAAGTTCTTTAATAGTTGTCATACAGAAGTACAGAATACTTTCATACAAAATGCTTCTTACTGTTACGCTCCAGAGACTGTGCTAGACAAGATAGTATCAAATAACATAATAACATAATATAGCATGAATTTAGAAGAAGAAAATGAGGTCACAGTGTTCGGTATAGACATATGTACAATGTTCTGAGTTACCATATAATATACAATACACAATACTATGCAGTGTACTAATGTACAGTACTATCTAGTGCAAAGCAGACATGGGATGAGGTACAATTTTAGGTACAATTTACAGTAAGGTGTACGAGTTGTAGTACCAGGAAGCTGTCTTCAATATCGCTGCACCGTGACCCATTTCTGTGACTGCATTTGTCGGCTGATTCTGTGGGCAGAGTCGTCTGGAGCAGTTTGATCCACACAGCCTCCACCGCTGGCCTCCTCTCTCCACACAACTCTGGCTTCAGAGCAGAGAGATCTACTCCCATGCTTTTTAAAATGACCACAATCTGGCCCCTCATTCATCTCCCTCTGTGTTTGTGTTCGTCAGGTAAACCTACCCTGCTCTGCTCTGCACAACAGACATGTTGCTATGGTTACTAGGGGACAATGTTGGGGTCAAAAGAGGGAACCTGATTATCTTGTGTTTGTGTTTGTTTGATCAGGAGGCTCCTCAAATAGACTTAAGGACAGATGGATGGAGGGTGGAAAGAAAGGGAATTAGATTAGATTAAAAATGTATTGCCATCAGATTAGATTAGATTAGATTAGATTAGATTAAATTAGATTAGATTAGATTAGATTAGATTAGATTAGATTAAAATGTATTGTCATCATGCAGCACAAGTACCGTAAAGCGAAAATAGTGCAAATGTAACAGTAAAGTACAATAGTAATATACAATGTACAGGTGATTAAACTGGGTATAAAATATATAAATGAGTACTACTGAGTAATAGTGCTAATTAGATGTATGGTGTAACGATCCCAGGTCCTGGGGGGCTTGGGTTAAGGAGAACAATAACACTGGACACTCTCTACCTCCTTTCAATGGTCTCATACCAACCTCTAGTGGTCACCAGCAGATGGTGCAGGCTGGCACATTAAACATGTCGACTAATGTAATTCATATAATTAATAGTATGATTAATGTGATTTCGTGGTGTGTGTTGTCTCCTGTCTGGTGTTGTTGTAATCTTTGCTTGTGTTTAGTTTGTTAATATTGTGTTAGACTGGCCTGGCCAGGTGTTGCCAATGTTAATTAGTCAGGGTATATATGTGTGTGTCTCCCTCTCCTTGTCGTGGCGTCATTTCCTTCTGTTACCTGTTTCCTGCTCTCCCTTGTTTGTTGTTGCCTGTTTGTTTTACGTTTCTCCAGTTTATTGTTCTAGTGTCAGTTCGTTTGCACCATTTACTTTCGTTTGTTTGTGCTCTAAGTCTTTTGTTATCGTACCAGCAAGGCTGTGTCGTTATTGTCTGTTTCGTGTAGTGCTTGGTGAACTTCAAGTAAAGAGTCATTATCTACACGAATTCTGCCGTCTCCGTTTCCTCCATTCTGCAGTTTCGGTGCTCTCCGGTCTATCCGCATATTGGGTTCTACTTTCCCCCCCAGCCTCGTAACAGTATGTACAGAGTTGTAGTATTAATATGTACAGTGATACAGGTATAAAGACACTATGGTAGTAAGTCATACTGGCCAGCAGTGTAACTAATAAGATGAGGTAAGATATATGTACAGATAGATATAATATCTACAAATATGTAACAAGGATTATATGCAGGTATGGACAGACACGTGTGGATATGGATGGTTGGATGGATGAACCGATTGACACACGTGACCTATTGCAACATAAGGAGATACAAACACATCACACAATTATACAAAAACAGGAACGCAAATTACGCCAGGCCGCCATGTTTACCAGAAAGAATCACTTACCCTCCAGAGCACTGCCTCTGTCTCATGTCGGTCACACGTCGGCAGCTAACCATCAGAAAGCAAGGCGTTCCTCGGATCAGAGGCCCGGGTGTCACAAAAAGGATTAACTGGCGTCGATTATTCTCAAACAAGCATTCCATTTCAAGGTCTGAAACGTATAAAAACAGTACCGGGGGATCATAAAACCCTGTGATTCCTGCCTCTTTCTTTTATTTTATTTTTTCATAATTAAAGCCAAAGCTTCTTCTCGCTAATGACCTGAGCGCTGGAACAGAGAGTGCGCGGACAGAACATGTGTTTCAGACCACAGGGCTGGAAGGAGTAGAAACACACATCCCGTCCACAGTTAAGTTCTTGGAAGGGTCATGTGAACACGCTCTCCCTCATGGTTAACCACTGGCACCTCTCTCTCTCTCTCTCCTGGTTAGCCACTGGCACCTCTCTCTCTCTCTCTCTCTCTCTCTCTCTCTCTCTCTCTCTCTCTCTCTCTCTCTCTCTCTCTCTCTCTCTCTCTCTCTCTCTCTCCTAGTTAGCCACTGGCACCTCTCTCTCTTTCCTGGTTAGCCACTGGCACCTTTCTCTCTCTCCTGGTTAGCCACTGGCACCTCTCTCTCTCTCCTGGTTAGCCACCTCTCTCTCTCTCCTGGTTAGCCACCTCTCTCTCTCTCTCTCTCTCTCCTGGTTAGCCACCTCTCTCTCTCTCCTGGTTAGCCACCTCTCTCTCTCTCTCTCTCCTGGTTAGCCACCTCTCTCTCTCTCCTGGTTAGCCACCTCTCTCTCTCTCTCTCTCTCTCTCTCTCTCTCTCTCTCTCTCTCTCTCTCTCTCTCTCTCCTGGTTAACCACTGGCACCTCTCTCTCTCTCTCTCTCCTGGTTAGCCACCTCTCTCTCTCTCCTGGTTAGCCACCTCTCTCTCTCTCTCCTGGTTAACCACTGGCACCTCTCTCTCTCTCTCTCCTGGTTAACCACTGGCACCTCTCTCTCTCTCTCTCTCTCTCTCTCTCTCCCTGGTTAACCACTGGCACCTCTCTCTCTCTCTCCTGGTTAACCACTGGCACCTCTCTCTCTCTCTCCTGGTTAACCACTGGCACCTCTCTCTCTCTCTCCTGGTTAACCACTGGCACCTCTCTCTCTCTCTCCTGGTTAACCACTGGCACCTCTCTCTCTCTCTCTCTCTCTCTTCTCTCTCTCTCTCTCTCTCTCTCTCTCTCTCCTGGTTAACCACTGGCACCTCTCTCTCTCTCTCCTGGTTAACCACTGGCACCTCTCTCTCTCTCTCTCCTGGTTAACCACTGGCACCTCTCTCTCTCTCCTGGTTAGCCACTGGCACCTCTCTCTGGTTAGTCCCCTCCCGTACCTTCTCTCCTCTCCTACCCCCCCCCCCCCCCCCTGGTTTCCCTTACTTACTTCCCGACTACCTCCCCTACTCACTCCTGTATTTCTTGTCTGTTAATCGTGGCTCTATGTTCTTGTGTATTCATATTGTTCCCTGTTTCCCTGTGGTTCTATGTTTCTTTGTTTCTTTGTTTTTATTTTGCCTATTGTCAGCGACTTCGGGTCATTGAGAAGCTCTATATAAAATAGATGAATTATGATTATTATCAAAGGAATATCTTATCGTATCTTATCTTACATCTTAGAGCCTGCTGACGTACTGCATAACAGTGTGGTACGTCAGCTGACGTGCTGCATAACAGTGTGGTACACCGGCTGCACTGAGGCGGACAGAAAGGCGATTCAGAGGATCATAAACTCGGCACAGAGAATCATCGGCTGCCCCCTCTCCTCCGTGAAGGACTTACACAACTCCCGCTGCCTCAACAGTGCAAAAAACATTATGAAGGACAGCTCACACCGATGGCAACAGGTGTTACAGGTGCATCAGAGCCATCAGGCATGCGTTACAGCTGCATCAGAGCCATCAGGCAGGCGTTACAGCTGCATCAGAGCCATCAGGCAGGCGTTACAGCTGCATCAGAGCCATCAGGCAGGCATTACAGCTGCATCAGAGCCATCAGGCAGGCGTTACAGCTGCATCAGAGCCATCAGGCAGGCGTTACAGCTGCATCAGAGCCATCAGGCAGGCGTTACAGCTGCATCAGAGCCATCAGGCAGGCGTTACAGCTGCATCAGAGCCATCAGGCAGGCGTTACAGCTGCATCAGAGCCATCAGGCAGGCGTTACAGCTGCATCAGAGCCAGAACAAACAGACTCAGAAACAGTTTCTTCCCCAGAGCCACCATCACCTTGAACTCTAACATGCACTAATAATTCACCCTGTCCCCCTCCTCCCACACATCCTACTCCCACAAGTGCAATACTCACCCACTACCGTCTGACACTGTGATTGCTATTTTGTATATTGTACAGTATTGTAACATTGTTTTATTGTATAGTATTTTATGTTTCTCTTTTATTCAAGTCAAGTCAAGAGTTTTATTTGTCACGGCATACAAGGCATACAGTGAAATGCGGGTGGTCATGCCCGTAGCGATTGTGCAATAATACAAGTAATAAGAATAAGACATAACAGGTATAATGTACATAAAGTTTAAAATGCATGGTAAAAGACATGCTAAGGTCCTGCAATAGTGCAATACAGTGTTATCTACGGATGAGGCACTGGGTCTTATGTACACTACTATCCAATACTATACTATACAATATACAGTTATACTATATATCCTTATGCTATCCTGCTATATCCATCTATTACTATACATATATACTATATATATTACTTGTGTGATTTCATTTTCATATTTGCTTCTGCACTACTGCACCTTACGTTTGAGTCCCTAATCTGGTTGTATACAAATATAATGAGAATAAAGTATATTCTATTCTATTCTATTCTATTCTATTCTACAATGCAGCGTTAGTCACCACCCTCAGTTAAGATGAAGAAACCTGCTGATATATCTGGCGTCGTACTGCTTTTATCCCCCATAATGTCCTAAGATGGCCTCCTAAATAGTAGACGGTGTGAGCGTTCAGTGCACTTTAAAACCCTGGCCCTACAGCTCTACGTTGTCCGCCGTGGACGTCTCACGTCCTCCATGCTCGCTGAAGGTCAGCAGAGCCTAAGGGCATGCGTCCACCTATCTCACATTTCCAGCTGAAAAACGCTGGCAGTGCGCCGGTAGTGCTGGGGTGGAGCGCTTGCGGTGTAGCTATGGCACAGGGGCTGATTTAGGATTGTAGGAGATCCGGGGCTTAGCCCAGATAGATTTTACTTCGACACCACAACCTTTAACTTATACCACCACCTTAAAGCGGACAGAAGGCACTAGAGAACACTTAAATTCACACCCTTTAATTAATGAAGCAAACTATAATAATTAATAATAATAATAATAATAATAATAATAATAATAATAATAATAATAATAATAATAATAATAATAATAATAATAATAATAATAATAATAATAATAATAATAATAATAATAATAATAATAATAATAATAATAATAATAATAATAATAATAATAATAATAATAATAATAATAATAATAATAATAATAATAATAATAATAATAATAATAATAATAATAATAATAATAATAATAATAATAATAATAATAATAATAATAATAATAATAATAATAATAATACACTGTTTGTATAGCACCTTTCATACAAGAATTTCAGCTCAAAGTGCTTCACAGCAGTACAAAAAGACAGGCATAAAATGAGCACAACATTGGCAGATCAAGAGCAATGCATAAAGTGCAGACATAAAGCATAAAATAGATAGCAGTAAAATAGACAAAGTCAAGGTAAATTAAATCACATCGTTTTTCATATTAGGATCTAAGATCTAGGGTTAACTCGCCGAACGTTGAGCGCCAGGACCCCCGAAAACCAGAGTATAGTCGGGTTTTCATCGTTGTTTCTTTTATTCAATATTTCCATTCATAAAGACATGCCGGCAGCCTGTGTTATCACTGGGGATGGGTCTGAGATCTCAAAAGTCCAATACCGCCGCCTAACACCTTGCGGCCGCTATTGCACTCCATTTGAAACGATGTGGCTTGGTGTCTGTCATTTTGGAAATGACACCAGACCACCCTGAAACTACACTCATATTCACGACGGTATAAAACGGAAATGTATGGATGGAAAAATGATCTGTTTTTTGCATCTTGACCGGAAAAAACTCAATGACAATCGACTATATTATTAGATCCATAGCTATAATATATAATATAGCTTTAGGCCTGCAAACACAGCCACGTATCCCCATGTTAAAAGGCGCTGGCCTTTCAACAGTAACAGTAAACAGCGCCATCTGGCGCTGAAAGTGTTAATATGCGTCTTTGTTTACGGTTTGATTATCACTGATACAAAGTAAAATAGTGCAGTGCAATAAAATAGTTAGTAAAATAGAATAAAATAATGCAATAGTGCATTGCAATAAAATAGTTATCATCGTATTTTTTCGGGAGGCCGGTAAGGAGTGCATTACAGTAGTCGAGTCGGCTTGAGCTAAAGGCATGGATCTGGTTTTCAGCATCCTTTTGATTTATAAATGGCCGTACTTTAGCTATGTTTCTAAGGTGGAAGAATTATGTTTTTGTCAACTTGTTGATTGTGATTTAAAGCTTAGGTCTGAGTCTACCATAACACCAAGACTTAACTCACTAAAAAACAGTTAGCAGCTGGATAGACTACAGATGGAAATTAGCTTCTGCTAAATCTGGTGCTAACATATTTTCATGTAACAATGATTAATTGTAAAAAAATAAAAAAAAATAAAAAAAATTATGATTAAAAAAAAAAAAAAATGAAAATAGATTCGGGGCTTTTCAGAAAACATTCGGGGCTTGAGCCCAAGTAGCCACCCCCTAGCCCCGCCCCTGCTATGGCAACGAGCTGTCAGTCACCAACCTACCTGATGACGAGAGAGAAAGAACTCTAGCGACAACTACATGACAGCCATCTTGTAATAATAACTTTTTGCGTATTTTACTGCCGCGGTTTTGCACATATAGCATATTTTAATACACTTTATTGTATATTAATTATATATAGTTATTGCCTGACACCACAGTTCGCCCTTTGCTTTTTATTAGCTTTTATTAGTGTATTCGTGTAGTTATTAGTGTATTTGTGCTTTGTCGCAAATCTCAATGGCCCGTCTCTTGTGGGTAGACAGCCAAGACAGGCAGGCAACTCCGGTGTCAGGTTACAAAGTGGTAGATATGATTGGCTGTGATTGGTTGTCTGAAAATGTGCTGGGCGCATCGCTCTGAAAAGTTCAAAAGGTTTCAACTTTAAACGCTGGGAGCGGCCGCAGAAAAAAGCTGAAAGGCGCTGAAATAAAAAGCCGACTGCAGCGCATTTCCTATAGGCGGCAGCATGCGGCCGCATACGCTCCCTCCCCATTGGGATCAATTGAAAAAAGACGCTTGCGGCCATAAAAATGCGGTAAATGGACGCGGGCCCTAAGGATCTACTTGGTGAGAAAGCTGAACTCTTTTAACCTCTTAACCTGCGCCCCCAAAAGTGGCCTTTTTTGTTTTCATTTTTGAGGACTGCATACTTTTTTTGCAAACCAAAACAACATACTTTATACTTATAGCACATGCATGAGCCTGGTCTCTTTTGAAAGATGACATTCTGGCGTTTCTGATTCCATTCATGTTAGTGTGAAGATCCTGAGCACTTTTTATGGTTCTTTTATCGAAAGCCTCTTAACTTTTTTTTCTGCTGGTTCAGTGGCCGATCTATTCTTTTCTTTTTTTTATCCTCTTTTTCTCCGCCTGATTTGAAAAAAATATCTCCCTGTCCCAATTTAGTCGTTATGCCAATTCCCCCCCTCCCCTACCTGGTTGCTGTGCGCATGTTCTCCTACTGGTCGGTACAAGGGAACCCTGAAGTCATCCGCATGCTTCCTCCGACACATGTGGCGACAGCCAGTGACTCTTTTTTCACCTGGCAGCGAGGACTCTCATTGGTGAAGTGTAACGCGTGGGAGGTCACGCTGCCTTCATCAAGTCCTGCCTCCACTGAGCAAGCACCCAGACCTGACCTGTAGGCGTCGCTGTCCACAACGCCAGATTACCACCCCCGACTTGCCCTCCCCCTAACCCAGCCAAACGAGTTAGTATGACGATCAGCCCAAGCCTCAAGCAATGCTGACTCCGGGAGTCGAGACCGCAGCCTCTTGCATCGGAGCGCAATCTCCGCTACGCCACCTGACCGCAAGTGGCCTATCTATTCAAGATAATAACAGCCTACAGAATATTGTGAAAGTGTGCTCCAAAATAATGGGAGTGAAACAGAGAGACCTATGTTCTCTCTGGATGGACGAGGTGGTCAAGAAGGGGACAAGCATCACAGATCAACCTCTCCACGCTCTGTCTCAGCGGTTTTCGCTGTTGCCTTCTGGATGCCGTTATGACGTTCCTTTAAGTAGGACCAACCGTTACGCCAAATCTTTTGTACCCTCGGCTATCAGACTTTTAAACACAGACAGACTTTAAGTAGCCTTTTACACCTAGTTGTCTGTTTTTACTTTGACTGGACTGGGTATAGCATGGGATATTGTTGTTGCTGTGTTGTCGTTGAGATGTTTTTGTTGTTGTTGTTTTGTTACTCGTGCAAGCTACAGTATGAATTGCCCCACGTGGGATCAATAAAGTTGTCTGAATCTGAATCTGAAGAGTGTAGGGAAAGTTACTCAGGAAATGTAATTTGTTATTTATTACTGATTACTCCTTTAAAAAGTACTCAAAATTACTTTTCTGATTACTTTGTATCAAAGTAATTAGTTACGTTACTAGTTACATTGCTTGTTACTTTTGCTTAGCCCCAATCCCCCCAAAAGAAAGGCATGTACAACCTGTTTAGCTTCTGTTATCTGTCCAGATGTCAGCTGGGGTGGAAACAAAGTCTACCTCTCTGGCCTTTAAGTTAGCTTCCATCTCCACATCTCCTCTCTGGAGGAGCCAGGACACACCTTCAAGTTAGCTTCCATCTCCACATCTCCTCTCTGGAGGAGCCAGGTCACCTTCAAGTTAGCTTCCATCTCCACATCTCCTCTCTGGAGGAACCAGGTCACCTTCAAGTTAGCTTCCATCTCCACATCTTCTCTCTGGAGGAGCCAGAGAACCTTCAAGTTAGCTTCCATCACCACATCTTCTCTCTGGAGGAGCCAGGACACCTTCAAGTTAGCTTCCATCACCACATCTCCTCTCTGGAGGAGCCACACCTTCAAGTTAGCTTCCATCTCCACATCTCCTCTCTGGAGGAGCCAGGACACACCTTCAAGTTAGCTTCCATCTCCACATCTCCTCTCTGGAGGAACCAGGTCACCTTCAAGTTAGCTTCCATCACCACATCTTCTCTCTGGAGGAGCCAGGACACCTTCAAGTTAGCTTCCATCACCACATCTTCTCTCTGGAGGAGCCAGGACACCTTCAAGTTAGCTTCCATCACCACATCTCCTCTCTGGAGGAGCCACACCTTCAAGTTAGCTTCCATCACCACATCTCCTCTCTGGAGGAGAGTGTGTGTGTGTGTGTGTTTGTGTGTGTGTGTGTGTGTGTGTGTGTGTGTGTGTGTGTGTGTGTGTGTGTGTGTGTGTGTGTGTGTGTGTGTGTGTGTGTGTGTGTGTGTGTGTGTGTGTGTGTGTGTGTGTGTGTGTGTGTGTGTGTGTGTGCGCTGGTATCTCATCGAGCAATGTGCTTTTGTAGATATCTCGCAGACGCAGGGCAGGCTCCGCGAATGCAATTTGCTTCACGCAAACCATTCTTTGTGGATTCCGCCCTAAGTGTTTTACTGATAGTAAAGGGTTAACCTTCTGTCGTGTGGCAGTGAAAGGGTTAAGTATAATTTCTGGGTACTTTTTACACACCTGCTCATTACTGGGAAAGTAATACAACTACAGGAACAGGGTACTAAGTAACGCATTACTGCCCCACTGTGTTCCTCCGACGTCACCAAGAACAGTTTGGAAAAGTTATGTAGCGCAGGGTAGATGCAGGCAGGGGGCTTTACATGTTAACACATGTGGGACACGTGTGTGTGTGTGTGTGTGTGTGTATGTGTGTGTGTGTGTGTGTGTGTGTGTGTGTGTGTGTGTGTGTGTGTGTGTGTGTGTGTGTGTGTGTGTGTGTGTGTGTGTGTGTGTGTGTGTGTGTGTGAGTGTGGACCACATGGGTCCAGTAAAACACGTCTGATTCTGTGTCTGAAGGACAGAGCGCTGCCTGTTTATAGCCACTGATAATGGCCTCCATATAAAAGCAACGGTGGGCTAATTATGCCCGTGATTTTGTGACACTGTCTACAAGGAGTCTTGCTGTTAGACCAGCCCATTGTCAGGGGGAGGGGGGGAGGGGGGGGGGGGGGCAGCACTAGTCAAACAGTTAGAGAAGAGGGTCTGTGATCGGATAGATAGATCTCAGAACATTTAGCATTTAGCATTTTAGCATTTAGCATTTTTAGATTATATATTAGATTTAGATGATTGGATTATTAGATTATATATTGCATGGATATATTTAGCATTTTAGCATTTCGTTTTTTTTAGATTATATATTAGATTAGATTTAGATTATTGGATTATTAGATTATATATTGTAACTATTTATTGTAGGGCAAATATAACTGATACATACCCTCCTCTCACACCTTGTTGCCCATAATATGCACATGTCCATATTGATTTGTTATATTGTTTACACTGCTTTTTTTACTACCTGTACCTCCCCTCCCCCCTCCCCCCATGCTGCTATGATGCCTGAATTTCCCCCAAGGGGATCAATAAAAGGAATATCTTATCTTAGACCACCAGAGAGAATCTACGTCTGAGGAGGTATGGAGAGGAAGTGAATGAGACCGTTTCCTCAAGACCGACCAGCAGAGAGAGAGATTCTATGGAGAGGAAGTGAATGAGACATGCTCTCTCTCTCTTTCCCCAACACCGACCAGGCAGGGTGACCTTCGGGAATAGAGACATGCCTGTTATATAGGACCATGTGTTTAAGCTCCGTGCCCTGATGTACAGTAAAACAATTTTTATTGACTCGTCACATCTGATCTCCTTTCCTCAACTTACTTCTTCTCATCTCATCTCCTTTCCTCATCTTACTTCTTCTCATCCCATCCCACTTCCTCATCACATCTCCATTGTTCGCTGACCCAGTAAAGCTTATGTTCCCCTTTTTTCTTTTAACCCTCCTTTTTTAGTAGCTTGTCTCCCCGTTGTTTGTACCTCCCCTTCCCCATCACCTCTGTTGTTTTTAGGGGTAGCGTAGTTATATTGGGGCAGCCCTTGTGTGTGTCCCCTTGTCCCCCTGTTTGGTGGGGATCATCCCTATTTTCCCCGGGTCCTATGTTTCCCGGGTTCTATGTTCCCCGCTTTGATTGATTAATAGATTGAACATTTTATAATTTTTTATTATTTTATTAATTACTAATGTCCGCCTTGTTTCGAACGGTTAAGCTTAGGCCCTCTTTCGAACTGGTTAAGGTTAGAGTTTGGAATCAGGGCTGGTGGTCTAAAATGTTCAATCAATCAATCAATCAAAGCGGGGAACATAGAACCCGGGGGACATAGGACCCGGGGAACATAGGGATGATCCCCACCAAACAGGGGAACAAGGGGACACACACAACATAGACATGCTCCCGTTTGGTGTTGTTTTGGAGCCACTAGGGGCGCTCGGGCGCCGCCCCCCCCCCCTGGTTAACCCTGGTTAAAAGAAAGAAGAATAGGATTTTTTTTGTTTTTGTTTTTTGTTTTATAGCCCTATAAATAATATAAACATGTTTAAAATGAATAATATTTACTCATTTTAAGTATGTTTGTGTTTCCAATGCACAATATAACGTTAATATATCAAATATAAATAATCTGTTCTGTTCGACGCGGAAATGGACAAAGACACAGCTCTTCACTCACACAGTACTTGTTGGCTAACAACAAGCTATATATGGATGCAGTGTGGACATGCATGGACAATGGACATCAACACAGTCTGGACAGTGGAGTGGATATACTTTATCAATGCTAACAAGCTAATAGCTGGATGCAGTCTGGACAGAGTGGATATACATCAACAGTCTGGGGACAACAGTGGACATAATTATACACTTTATCAAGCCCTCCTCGACCACGTAAACAGTGAGTTAATTCGGTCTCTCTCTCTCTCTCTCTCTCTCTCTCTCTCTCTCTCTCTCTCTCTCTCTCTCGCTCTCGCTCTCGCTCTCTTTATGCTGTGTTTTTGTTGAACTAAGTCATTAATTTCGTCGCGGGTGGATCATAATCAACCAGACAATGAATGGTAACTTGTTTAAAATGACAAGTTATACAAATGTGTTTATTATTGTATTGATCAGAGAGAGAGTGGAGTTTCTTTTGGATTGAAAATAAGTGGATTATGGCTTGTTCAATATCGTCTATGTTTGAATGAATGAATGAATGAAAACTTTATTTAACAGATTGCAGAATGGGTACAATACAGTACGGCTCAATACATACAATTGTTAAGGGGATGCAGACCAGAGAAAGACGTTTGTCTTGTTTACATCAGGGTCCCCCGTTTTCGATTCATATCGATAGTTTAATAGCTAGCCTTGGCTCGTTTAACAATATGCAAAATATGTGTACAGCCCTGTACTCATACTGAAGTTATTCTTGGTATATAATACTACACATACTAGGTCTGATTGTGTAACGAATCGATTCCACGTCGCGCTGTGTGTGAGAGAGAGAAAGAGAGAGAAGGAGAGATAGAGGAGGATACTAATTAATTCCGCCCACCCCCCCCCCCCACCGTGAAGAATTCACGAGCCGCCACTGTTTGGAGCACCCATGGGTGGCACCCCGCTACACGGCTCCTTTAGGGGAGTCCCTCCTGGCATTAGCAATAGCCACCCCAACCCCAGAGTTAAGTGTGTGCTAGTATTTTCTTTTGAATGTTTGTACGGTGAACATAATTGGGTGTGTTGCAAGCCCAGCTCGCTGTGTAGCATTAGCCTAGCTCCCTGTGAGCATTAGCCCAGCTCGCTGTGTAGCATTAGCCTAGCTCCCTGTGAGCATTAGCCTAGCTCCCTGTGAGCATTAGCCCAGCTCGCTGTGTAGCATTAGCCTAGCTCCCTGTGAGCATTAGCCTAGCTCGCTGTGTAGCATTAGCCCAGCTCGCTGTGTAGCATTAGCCTAGCTCGCTGTGTAGCATTAGCCTAGCTCCCTGTGAGCATTAGCCTAGCTCGCTGTGTAGCATTAGCCAAGCTCCCTGTGATCATTACCATAGCTCGCTGTGTAGCATTAGCCCAGCTCGCTGTGTAGCATTAGCCTAGCTCTCTGTGTTGCACTAGCCCAGCTCGCTGTGTAGCATTAACCTAGCTCCCTGTGTAGCATTAGCCTAGCTCCCTGTGTAGCATTAGCCTAGCTCGCTGTGTAGCATTAGCCTAGCTCCCTGTGAGCATTAGCCTAGCTCGCTGTGTAGCATTAGCCAAGCTCCCTGTGATCATTACCATAGCTCGCTGTGTAGCATTAGCCCAGCTCGCTGTGTAGCATTAGCCTAGATCTCTGTGTAGCATTAGCCCAGCTCGCTGTGTAGCATTAACCTAGCTCTCTGTGTAGCATTAGCCCAGCTCGCTGTGTAGCATTAACCTAGCTCCCTGTGTAGCATTAGCCTAGCTCCCTGTGTAGCATTAGCCTAGCTCGCTGTGTAGCATTAGCTTAGCTTAACATTGTACAAGGGTGGCCCCTGTGTGTCGGCATGCTAAGGAGAATAGTGAGTGTTAGTGAGTGAATGCCTTTGGCGTTCTGGCTGGCGCCACGCCACTGCTAACCTTAGTCGCTAACCCACGCTGTCCAAGTAGTGAGCGTGATTTACTAGGTGAGCCAGGATGTTGCTCCTTCCCCACCGCCTGTCTGCCAGAGAGCCCAAGGAACCTCCTATCCGGCAAGGAAGACGATTGGCTGCTCTCCCCTCATCCCACAAAATGGGACATTTCCCCCCGTTTTCGTACCCCATGTATTGATTTCATGTAAATAAACATTGTTATTCTGTTTCTATCCCTTGTACTCCGTTGGGAACCTACTATGAATAGTCCAGGTCGATTTCCTCGACCTGTGACGTTATTTCTCAACACTGCATCTGCTAAAGATGCATGTTTTGTTGAAAGGTGATACTATTATGTGTTATTCCAGTGGACGAATATGGCACATCCTTTTTACATAAAACACATCATCATCCATATCTCAACTCAACCTATTCCAGTAACACTGATTGAGGTGAGAATGGACCTCGCATTGTTGTGCGAGGCCAGTTGGCCTCAGACACCAGCCCCTCAGACACCCGGCCCCTCAGACACCCGGCCCCTCAGACACCAGCCCCCAGGGGTGTAAAGTACTTGAGTAATTGTACTTGGTTACAATACTTAAGTACTGTTTTAGGGGATTTGTACTTTACTCAAGTATTATTAGGTTTGTATACTTGTACTTTTACTCAATTACATTTCAGAGAAAAAAAACATACTTTTTACTCCTTACATTTAAAATGCAGACCTACAAAGTACAAATCTCGCAGGTCCAACTATTTTAATTAGTATATTTGTTTCTCTGGCCGAACTAACGTTAACGTTATTAATCCTGTGGCCACACTTTATTTAAAAACAGCCAATCAAATCCCCATCAATGGAAAATGAACCCGCCCATACCCATGCTGATTGGTCCTTGTGCAAGACTAGAAAGCAGGGATCTTTACACTCGGGGCCATTGGGCTGAGTCTAATTAATGTCAAGAGGACCGGGGAATGTAAACAAACCTGGGGTAAACAAATCTATACTTTATAGTATTGCTATCTGTCCATTCTCATTGTCAATTGAGTCCACAGCCAATCAAATCCCCATCAATGGAAAATGAACCCGCCCATACCCATGCTGATTGGTCCTTGTGCAAGACTAGAAAGCGGGGATCTTTAATTAAACACCTGCTATCAGAAGAATAGACAGTCAGAAAAAAGTTTTTACTTTAACTTTTTAGTACTTAAATACATTTAAAAGTAGAAACTTTTTTACTTTTACTCCTGTGTTTTTAGCCAGATACTCTGACTTTTACTTGAGAACGATTTTGAGATGGTACCCATACTTTCAAGTATAGTATAATTTCTCTGTACTTTTTACACCCCGGCCAGCCCCTCAGACCACATGTGAGACAAACCTCTCCATTAGCAAAATGGACCAATGTTTTCGTTTGCCCTAATGAGATGACAGAGGACAGAGCCGATTCACGCTGTGTGTGTGTGTCTCTCTGCACCCTAATCCAAACAGCCGTCTGGTGTGAACACAAGAGCGCTCCTCGCTCCCTAAGGGGGAAATCGACGTAGCCTAGTGATTGCAGTGCAGTTTCATGCACTTCATCATATGTGTCCATTTTAAATTATTATTATTATTATTTAAATTATTAATTTAAATTATGGTTAGGGTTAGGGTTAGGGGGTTAGGGTTAGGGTTCCCCTAGGGTTACTCTAACCCTAACCTGTTCATTTCTGCGACTAGGGTGGAAGGTGTGACACATTTATGCAGTGCGCTTAATAGTGATTTTTGAAAGAAAAAAAGAAACATGGATTATTGGAATGGTGAGTCAAAGATGTGAGACTGAGCTACTTTCCTGGCATATACATAAAATATAGCCAACGCTATTTGCCCGGCTGGGTAGCGCAGTGGACTAAGCACTCGTCTACCACCGCAGAAACTCTGGGATCGAATCCAGCCGTCAGCGGTACCTCCGGCTTGGTCAGTCGTCCCTATACTAACACAATTGGCCAGTGTTAGCCGGTGCGAAGCCTGCGGGGTTATGTGTGTGTCCTGGTCGTTGTAAACTGCGACTCCTACTGGTCGGTCGGTCAGCAGGGAGGGGATCGGGGGGGAAATAGCGTGAACCTCCGCATTCGTTACGTTCCCCCGGTGAAACTCCTCGCTGTCGGGTGAAAAGAAGCGGCTGGCAAGTCCACATGTATCGGAGGAGGCATGTGGTAGTTCCACACCCTCCCCAGGCCGACAGTGGGGCAATGCGCACAATAACCAGGAAGGGAATTGGCATAACGACTAAAATTGGGATGGGTGAAAAATACAGAAACCCCAAAAATAAATTGAATAAAAATGTTTTAAAATAAAAGTACTCCGTGGGGACCACACGCTGGTGAAGAGATAAAGGAAACCCCTTGGCACACCCCATTGTCCCAATCACAGGACATCTCTGATGTGTCCTCGCGAGAAACTCCAAAATCCTCCTCGAGGTCAAATCGCTCTCTGGACATCAAAGCCCATCCAGTGTTGGCCGTAAGGGCGTAGAGACGTAAGGACGTAGAGAAACAAATCCCCAAAAACAGTACTTAAATATTGTAACAAAGTACAATTACTCAAGTACTTTACACCCCTGCTCCCACTGTGGGACCTATACACACCGCCTGGACGTGCGCGCCGTGGCCGGCAGGTTTGTTGTACTTGGATGATTTGTTTGGCAACAGACACTCTCCCCTGTCCTTGTTCTGTGATCACGGCTAATAGGACTTGACTCCCGGCAACCACCCGCTTACACCGGGAAACAACCACTTAACCGTGGACGCGCCCATCTGGCTCCCCGATACATTTCACCGTGACACATCTCACAAAATGTGGAAAGATATTTTTCTGTGTTTCTTTTATTTTTAAAGTGTATTATTACTTTCCGTTCTTTCCGTTTCCACTGTCCGCTGTTTTTATAATTGTTTGTACTTTCTTGTCTTTTTTTTGTCACACTATCTCTTGCCACTCTCTATTCAGTGTGAAGGTTCGGTCGCATAGATCCGTCGTCTGGTTTTTCTCATGAGATAGAGGCTCTGAGACGACAGTCACGTTTTGATGATGGTGATCAGGGAGGCTGTGAGAATCTTCCCTTTATGCAACTAATAATAATAATAATAATAATAATAATAATAATAATAATAATAATAATAATAATAATAATAATAATAATAATAATAATAATAATAATAATAATAATAATAATAATAATAATAATAATAATAATAATAATAATAATAATAATAATAATAATAATAATAATAATAATAATAATAATAATAATAATAATAATAATAATAATAATAATAATAATAATAATAATAATAATAATAATAATAATAATAATAATAATAATAATAATAATAATAATAATAATAATAATAATAATAATAATAATAATAATAATAATAATAATAATAATAATAATAATAATAATATATTCAATTTCTAACGCACTTTATATTTGTGACAATCTCAAAGTGCTACAGGAGATAAAGATAAAAAATTAAATGAATAAAAAACAATTAAAATGAATAAAACAACCAATGAAATGGAAGAAACATACAGATAAAAAAAAAATATATATATATATATATATATATATATATATATATATATATATATATATATAAAAAGAAATGTTTTTAGGCCCCTTTTAAAAGCCTCAACGGACTGTGGTGCTCTCAGATGGTCGGGGAGTTCATTCCACAGCTGAGGAGCATCTGAGCAGAAGGCCCGGTCGCCCCCAGCGGTGCAGAGGAGGTGTGTCCCTGTGTCAGAGGAGGTGTGTCCTTGTGTCCAGAGGAGGTGTGTCCTGTGTGCAGAGGAGGTGTGTCTGTGTGCAGAGGAGGTGTGTCCTGTGTACGCGTTGGAGTTGGAAAAGGTGCGTGAAGGCTCCCTGTTTTCACGCTTCAAACCGGGACGTTCAGACAGTATTGGATGTAAATGTAAATGTGGGCTTAATTGGTGAATTAAGTTGATTTTAATGTAGTGAAGTCGAACACAAAATGTCCTCAGTTGTGGATCTGAAAGCTGTAATGTAATCTAATACTGGTGCATATGTACAACCACACACACACACCACACAACCACACACACACACACACACAACCACACACACACACACACACACACACACACACACACACACACACACGGATGTTTTCAAGACTATAGTCGAGTGTGGCTAACATGACCG
>NC_140166.1:144578763-144623763 GCF_963971535.1 Notolepis coatsorum | reverse complement strand
ATGTACATATAGCTTATATGTGACAAATAAAACAAACGACTTAGTCCATTAATAGGACAAAACTTTGTTGGTCGATTAGTCATATTTACGAGTCATGTGTTACGACCCTGGCTCAAAGGGAAAGCAACATTAGTGCACACAGACATCTGGTCTGTGTTTAAACCAAAAGACTATTCTAATTACGATAACTAGCTCAAACTAAGATCAAGAATGGTGGAAAGTGAAGAGACTCTGTTTCCACAATCTCTTCTAGCAACAGTCACCCTGCATGTGTGATTGAGGAAGTGGCTTTAAGCCCGCCAGGCAGGTGTCCAATTAGCAGCAATCAGCTAATTAGCAGCCATCACCTGCATGCACAGTGACACAGGAGTAATCAAGCTCATGGTACATAACATCATGTTAAATAGTTTGTGGTGGGGGGATGGCTGGTCTGATCAGCCACACTGCCCTGGGTCAAGCGAATCAGACCTGGGCCCTCATTTATCAATAATGCGTAGAAAGTGTTCTATTTTCGTTCCTACGCACGGAATTTAGAATGTCTCTACGCACAGAAAAAACAGGATTTATCAACCGTGCAGGCACAGGTTGTACGTAAATACCAATTGTTCTTACCGTCTATGCTCGTGCATGATTATAAGCTTTTGCATACAGAACCAGCCCTAATTAACCATATATCGTAATGAACCACCCCCATGGAATGTGGAAGAATGGACTAAGCAAACTATGGTAAACTTCACTGAGAGCGAGATTGATCACGGAGGTCATCTAACAAACAAATTGAAGGTAGAAAGCATTTCGTTGTGAACAATCTTATCTGGAAATATGACACAAAATAATAGTATTTAGCTTTTTATTTAAAACAATATTTAATTGCGTTGGAGGTGGGTGTTCTGCACTCTGCCCCCCGTGCCAAACAAGCAGGCCAGCTGCGCTCTAAATGGCTCTTGTGCGGGCGAGTGAGCCCGTTATAATTGCGCTCCTGTTGGGTCATTCAGAGTCATTAACTAGGGCTTCAGTGGATAACCCAGATGACCTGCTTTTAAGTCATATTTTAATTACAGATACCCCAGTAATAACATTACAATTGAATTAAATAAAATTAAGTCTGAATGGGTAACGCTCACCAATAAGCCACCCGTCCTCAACAGCGTCTCCATGGACACCGAAGGCCCACAGAACTGTTCTGCACTATCAGCAGATGATCTGTACATTGACAGAGTAGAATCTCTTTCTATTCACATAACTTTTGTTGATTGATGGAGGTTTGACAGCTACAAGGGTACACATTATATTGCTTCCGATGGGAAATGCCAGAGCAATCTCCAATCTCACGCTGAGAAGAGTCCCAGGGTGGAGAGGACTTGAATGTGCGTGGGATGGCATTCGTGCGTGTTGTTTCATGCTCCAATTTGTGTCCCGGGTAACGGAGTAACGGACTCTATCTCTTTCGGGCAAATAGACTGCAATATCCGTGACAAATCTTCCGATAGCGCAAGAGTATCCAGGTTGCATTCATTCGGAAAGACCTATGCTAAATGCTATTTATAGGGTTCTGGCAATAATTACACTCATATCCACTATTTTACACGCACAATCTCAAGCACACGTTCAAATCCCACATTTTGCTTAGAGATGATCGTACGCAGCGTCCCTGCCCTGCCCCCTCCCCTGCCCCTGGGGAACTTTCACCTCCTGCAGTTCATTTATTTAGCTCCTCCTTCCTCTTCATCTTCGTCTTGCTCCTTGCTCTCCGGCTTCCTTCCTCTCTGTCTCTTTCTCACTTGTATCAACCCTCCCTCCCTCACCCCCCACCTTCCTCTCTCTATCCTTCCTCATCTCCCACCTCCTCTCCCTCCCTCCCTCCCTCACCCCCCACCTTCCTCTCTCTATCCTTCCTCATCTCCCACCTCCTCTCCCTCCCTTCCCTCCCTCCATCCACCTTCCTCTCTCTATCCTTCCTCATCTCCCACCTCCTCTCCCTCCCTTCCTCCCTCCATCCCACCTTCCTCTCTCTATCCTTCCTCATCTCCACCTCCTCTCCCTCCCTTCCTCCCTCCCATCCCACCTTCCTCCTCTCTATCCTTCCTCATCTCCCACCTCTCTCCCTCCCTCCTCCCTCCATCCCATCTTCCTCTCTCTATCCTTCCTCATCTCCCACCTCCTCCTACCATCCTCCCTCCCTCCCTCCCTCCCAAATCAAATCAAATCAAATTTATTTGTAAGGCCCGACAACACACACGTTAATGTCCCCATGGGCCGTACAGGTCTTCTTTAAACAAGTCAAGAAGAAAACATAACAATAAGTCAAGAACAGAACAAGAACACCATAAGGTCCAAAAAAATTTAAGATAAATGCAAATAAATGAAAGAATGCAAGCACTCCCAGACATACCCCACGCGAAGGTAAGGAAAAAACTCACTAAAACCTAACAATAGGGAAAAATGCTCCACAGGCAGTGTGGAGGAGAGAAACCTTAGAAGGGGCCATTCAAGGAGGGATCTCCCTTCTTAGATGTCAGTGACAGGCCCACGTGAGCGGATCGGCGCGGCCGAGAAATCCGCTCTTCGCTCTTTAAAGCTTGGTCCGCTCCGCTAATCGCTCATGTTGACCCCCGCCCCCAAGTCGCTCTCCGCTCGCCTCCCCGCTCACCTTGAATCGAGCGCTCCCGCTCCCCGCGCCAGATCGCTCGGCAGTTTTTTTTTTTTTTTTTTTTAGAGCATGGTGTAAATTAGCTCAAACTACAACAGTCTACACCCCCTGGGCCCCTTAACAATTGTTTGTATTGAGCCGCATTGTAATTGTAGCCATTCTGCAATGTTAAATAACGTTGTTATCCATTCACTAGCTCTATTAAGCGATGATAGGCTAGCCGAGCCACAATGCTATGGTCGCTGCCATTAACGTTAGCATGTAAGCTAACGTCAATAACAATGGCGTCGATACTTTTTCTAACAGGAGTGAGTGTGGGCGTCATAGATATCTATGGTGGGCGGTCTCTACAGTGACGAAGCTGAACAGGATATCACAGGTTCACCCTTCTCATTGGTTGAAAATGGCCTTCATGTTTGTACATCGCCATCTGTTGCTTTGGCATTGTACTGCATGTATATATTACATCAACAGTGTTAAACCACTGTGAGCGTCCTGGAGTGGATTGGAGCGGAGGAGAACTCTCCCTCCGGACGTCGCGCCGACTCATTTTAAAACCCACTCCTCGCTCACAGTCAAAACCGCCCGCTCCGCTCCCCGCGCCGCTCACGCTCCGATCCGCTCACATGCCTGGTCAGTGATAGTAGTGTTTCAGACTAACAGTTGGTAAGCATGCACTCAAGTGTGTAGTGAAACACAGATGAGTGCATGCAATAGCAACTGAACATTTTGAAAGATTAAAGATAGAGCTAATAGCGATAGCAACTGAACATTTTGAAAGATTGAAGATAGAGCTGATAGCGGATCTATTTGAGGCACAGGGGCGGCGCAAAGAGGGTCACGTCCTCCCCGTCTTAGTCACGGGACATTCAACACTCCGGTCATTGCTCAGGGACAGCCGGAGACAGGGAGATATGGGGCGGCGCAGAGAGGGTCGCGAACTCCCCGACATCATCGCGGGACGTCCGGCACTCCGGTCACCACTACGAGACCTCCGGAGACAGGGGGGCATGCAGAGGGGGGTCGCAACCTCCCGGCCTTCATCACGGGACGTCGACACTCCGGTCAGCACTCCAGGACAGCAACTCACAGGGGGACAGGGAGACGGGACAGGCGTTAGACAGCTCATGTGAATGTAGTGGGCGGACATAGCAATAGATACAAGTGGTAAGCATATATGTGAATGGAGTAGAATATAATGGTAAGCATATTATGTGAATAGAATAGAAGTACTTAACCAGCAATGAAACCGCGTTGACTGTTAATCTGTTAACAGTCTGTTAATACTGTTAATCAGTTGACAGGACCACGACAGACGACGGTAAATAACTGATCCAGGGCCTCGGTGGTGCATGTAGAGCAGTCCCACTTTCCTCTCTCTATCCTTCCTCATCTCCACCTCCTCTCCCTCCCTCCTTCCACTTTCCTCTCTATCCTTCCTCATCTCCCACCTCCTCTCCCTCCCTCCCTCCCACTTTCCTCTCTCTATCCTTCCTCATCTCC
Source organism: Notolepis coatsorum (assembly GCF_963971535.1). NCBI lineage: Eukaryota > Metazoa > Chordata > Actinopteri > Aulopiformes > Paralepididae > Notolepis > Notolepis coatsorum. The sequence goes on along the minus strand of NC_140166.1, from coordinate 144,619,610 downwards.
CACCTCCTCTCCCTCCCTCCCACCTTCCTCTCTCTATCCTTCCTCATCTCCCACCTCATCTCCCTCCCTCCCTCCCTCCCTCCCTCCTCCCTCCCTCCTCCCTCCCTCCCTCCCTCCCTCCCTCCCTCCCTCCCTCCCTCCCACCTTACTCTCTCTATCCTTCCTCTACCTCCCACCTCATCTCCCCCCTCCCTCCCTCCCTCCCTCCCTCCCTCCCTCCCTCCCTCCCTCCCTCCCTCCCTCCATCCCACCTTCCTCTCTCTATCCTTCCTCATCTCCCACCTCACCTCCCTCCCTCCCTCCCTCCCTCCCTCCCTCCCTCCCTCCCCTCCCTCCCTCCTCCCTCCCTCCCTCCCTCCTCCTCCCTACTCTCTCTATCCTTCCTCATCTCCCACCTCATCTTCCTCCCTCCCTCCCACCTTCCTCACTCTATCCTTCCTCATCTCCCACCTCCTCTTCCTCCTCCTCCCTCCCCTCCCACCTTCCTCTCTCTATCCTTCCTCATCTCCCACCTCCTCTTTCTCCCTCCCTCCCTCCCACCTTCATCTCTATATCCTTCCACATCTCTCTCCTCCTCTTCCTCACTCTATCCTTACCGTTCATATCCCACCTCCTCTTCCTCCCTCCCTCCCACCTTCATCTCTCTATCCTTCCACATCCTCCCTCCTCCTCTTTCTCACTCTATCCTTCCTCATCTCCCACCTCCTCTTCCTCCCTCCCTCCCTCCCTCCCACCTTCGTCTCTCTCTATCCTTCCACATCTCCCTCCTCCTCTTCCTCTCTCTATCCTTCACATCTCCATCCTCATCTTCCTCCCTCCCTCCCTCCCACCTTCCTCTCTCTATCCTTCCACATCTCCCTCCTCCTCTTCCTCTCTCTATCCTTCCTCATCGCCCACCTCCTCGTCCTCCCTCCCTAGCTCCCTCTCCTCATTGTTCCCTTGCTTTCTTCCTCTCCCTCCCTCCCTCACTCCTTCTCTCCCTCCCTCTGTCTCCCTTCTCCCACCTACCTACCTCCCGACCTCCCTCCCTCCCAAAAAGAAAAGGAAAAAGAAAAAAAAACACTCAATTTGTCTGTGTGTATCTGGGAGTATCTCTCTAAAAGGCACGGAGACGCGAGCTCTGTTCGCCCCCGCGGGGTGGAGATTGATGGGCCGTGTAAGTGCTCTCGTTCCCTCCAGTTATTACAACGCATCCATCAGCCCCGCGCCTCTCAATTTTTAAGATGAAATAAAGAGCAGGGGGGGGGCGGTGTGGGGCGGTGGGGGGGGGGGGGGGGGGGTCTAAGTGCTGGACAGGGGGTCTAAGTCACCTGCCTCTCTCGCAGGTGATTAAATAGCGCTTATATCTCCTCCCCCTGCCCCCCCCCCAGACCCACACCACGTTCCATTTCACCACCGGGGGAGCCGTCATCAGGATGTTTGTGTGTCTTAGCGGCGAGCCCGAAACTTCATCATCACCCGTTACGTAACGCCGCTAACGCTAAACCGAGCCGCACCGTGCGGGCCGGGCTGGTTGATGAATGGGTGTGTGTGAGGGGGGGGGTCTGGGGGGGGGGGGTGGAGGGGGGGGGGGTGAGGGTGAGGGGGGAGGTGAGGGGGGGTCTGGAGTGGGGGGGGGGGGGTGAGGGTGAGGGGGGAGGTGAGGGGGGGTCTGGAGTGGGGGGGGGGGGGTTGAGGGGGGTCTGAAGGGGGGGGGGTGAGGGGGGGTCTGGAAGGGGGGGGGGGGGGGTATGGAGCGCCAGCTTCCAGTGGCCCTGAAAAACATTGAAGAGGGGGGGCAGCTTTAGACGTGCCACAAAGAAGTGGCTAGCCAGTGAAGTATAGAATAGCCACGTCTAGGAAGGAGAGGGTAGGGCGTGTTTTACGGGGGTTGCTATATGTTTTATTATGATGCTCTGTTTTATTATGATGCTCTATGTTTTATTATGATGCTCTGTTTTATTATGATGCTCTATGTTTTTATGATGTCTGTCCATGTCCAAAATCAGGGACCATGATGGAAATAAGTGCTTGCACTTTCTCATGTTTTTATCCCTTGGATGCTGTCTTTTACTCCACAATAAAAATCAATCAATCAATCAATCAATCAATCAATCAATCAATCAATCAATCAATCAACTCTAACCTTAACCCTAACCATAACCGCCTAACCCATTAAAACTAACCCTAACCATCATAGTCGTGTGTGTCCGTGTATAGTGTCATGGTACTAGCGATGGTTGTTGGTTCAACCCCCGGTTGTGGAGGTTTTTCCTTTTGATTGTTTTGTACAAGAACTTCTCCAGATACAATATGTAATTATATTATTTATACAATACATATACATATATTACTTATACAATATGTACATATATTACTATAGTAATATAGTATAATAACAGCAGGCACAGTCCAAACGCCGTCCTCCTGTGACTCACCCTTCTTTTGCTACACACGTGTGTACATCGAACAAATGAGCCGTCGCAAGGCGGAAAAAAAACATCTTCATCCCCCGTCTTCATCCCCCTCTTCATCCCCTCTTCATCCCCCTCTCCCCTTTACGACTGAAGTCGAGTCAACGTCCCACCTCCCACGAGTCTCCCGTGGTTCACTCTCTTCACGGAAAGAGCAGGTGTTCTAATAGTGTCCACACATGACATTCGGCGTAAATAATCGAATTATTTCCATACATTCTCCTACCTGCTGTGACTCGGGGGGATGGCGGGGCCGCGCTGAGCACGCTGGTTTCCAACATAAAGCGCAGAGGTATTCACGTTTGGGGCGCGGTGACGGGAGGATGTGGAAATTACTGCGGACAGTTATGCTGACGATTCGTCACATGTGTTCAGTGCAGGTGTGTGTTGGGTTCACACTGAGCATGTGTGATTCGGAAACACTTCTCTCTCTCTCTCTCTGTGTCTCTCTCTCTCTCTCTCTCTCTCTCTCTCTCTCTCTCTCCTCTCTCTCTCTGTCTCTCTCTCTGGCTCTCTCTGTGTGTCTCTCTCTCTCTCTCTCTCTCTGTCTATCTCTCTCTCTGTCCTCTGTCTCTCTCTCTCTACAACCCTCTCTTCCTCTGTCTCTTTACGTGTTGTTTTTTTGTCCTCCTTGTGTGAGGGAACACTGAGACAAATTCCTTGTATGTACAGTAAGTACTTGGCAATGAAATAAAAAAACATTCTGACTCCGTCTTTCCACTATCTCTCATTAGTAGGGTCATCTGTGGCACTTCCGTGACGTGGAGAGCAAAGGTCCGTTTCTCAATGGATTTGTCATCTAGGAGGGTTAATAAACTAATTTAAGCCGGGGTGTATTTTTAAAAAGGCAGGTAAAATTTGAGAGAGACCCAAATCCAAAATGGCTGCTGTGGAAATGAACTTTTTAATGGTTTGACCTACAATGATGCACAATACATGGGTTCAGAGCTTATTTTATTCAATGAATACATATTTGGTGTTTATATAATGATTTGACATATTGTTGACCTTCAAATGCAAGATGGCTGCCAATTTTGAGCTCCAAACGGGATTTTTTTCAAAACGTCACAGAGCCTTCATATTAGGCTCTAATGAAAGCTCTGTAAGTAATGGGTTTATGCGTCTTTTTTGAGGATGTGAGAGTGAGTTTAACCCATAGCACCGCTACCAGTGGCGGCTGGTCGATAGGGGTGCTAGAGCGCCGCCCTCCCTGGTTAAAAGAAGAAGAAGACGATTTTTTTAATATTTTTTTGGGCCCTATAAATAAAATAAACATGTTTAAAATGAATAATATTTACTAATTTTAAGTATGTTTGTGTTTCCAATGCACAATATAACATTAATATATCAAATATAAATAATTGTTTTCATTATCAGGAAGTGACTCCTTTCCGTAGCCGCATTTCTCTCGGGCTAGACGCAATAGGCGTCTATTCTTTCCGTAGCCGCATTTCTCTCGGGCTAGACGCAATAGCGCTTACAGTGGGCGTGCACTGGTTTCATCGCTGTATCCGTCGCAGCCAATCAGTGCGTAACGCGCTGTGCGTTGAAATATGATGTATTATGATGGAAGCCGGGCGCTTTTTCAAGCGATCTATTATCATCTAAGCAAGCAGCGCCTGTACTTTCCGTAGCCGCATTTCTCTGAGACGCTCTCTGATTGGCCGACGCCAGTATTTTCCGTAGTCGCATTTCTTGGAGACACTCTCTCTGATTGGCCGACGTCAGTTTCTGGTTAGTTAGTTAGTTAGTTACTCGATGCTGTTGTGTTGTGATGCAGTCACTCTGGACAGTGGATATACATCGACAACAACAGTCTGGGACTGTGGGACAGTGGACATTATACACTTTATCAAGCCCTCCGGCTGGACCACGTTTCAACTAAACAGTGAGTTAATGAGTTAATGCGGTCTCTCTCTGTCTCTCTCTCTCGCTCTCTCTCGCTCTCTCTCTCTCTCTCTCTCTCTCTCTGTCTCTCTCTCTCTCTCACTCTCTCTCTCTCTCTCTCTCTCTCTCTCGCTCTCTCAACACAGCGTGTTAATTTCTCTGTGGGTATTGCATAATGGATGAATGAATGAATGAATGGTAACTTGTTTAAAATGACAAGATAGGCCTATATGTGTTCATTATTGGATTGATGATCATACGTGTACTAGTGTAGTATGAATCAATTAACTCGACTTAACGTTGGTAACGTTATGAGTCAGTATTCGCTTGGTCAGCTTGGTCAGATGCCCGCGACCACCCAAATGTAGTTCACACCGGCCGCCACTGACCGCTACTCACCCCAGCCCTTCTTGACTGCGCTTCACGATACCATCCGTTACAAGTACACAGAAGTAATCTCTGAGGTCAATAAAGTCAATGTTTGTGTGTAAACAACAGTTGCTGATTTGCGGTTTTCCATTAAATAGGGTAGGCTACTGAGAATATGGTGTCCAGTTCATCCCATCACATTTTCATAATGAACAAAAAGAAATTTGCACTATAGCCTAACATAAAATAGTATTCTGTATGCAAAGCTAGCAAGGTTAGTTGCTTGAGCTGAATTTAACCCTTGTGCGCTGCTTATTTATTTATCTTACTTTGGTGTTAACAAAAACTCTGGGTCCGAATGGACCCGTTGTGTAACTCAGTACCAACCACCCAAAAAAAAAGATTATTATCCAGTTTTGTTTTGTACTTCATTACTAACTTATCATAACCAGTCCCCATATCAAACCTTATTTTATATGTCCCCATATAGCCCCAAGACACAATATACCTATTTATTCAATCGAAAATAGGATTATATTAATTCATGCTGTTCCCCATATTGAATAAAATGGGTAAATATTTATGCAATCTGACAGGCACTTTGATATGCAATATGGCAATATGGCAATATGAAGACACTTTATTGAGTAAACTGCTTTGTGGGTTTTAGAACTGTATTATGGAAATAAATCAATATATCAGAATGAACTTGACAGGAATCCAAACCGTGGTTATTTATTGGTGTTGCTGCGAGAAAATCTGTTATGCCACTCTCCCAGCTCCCCACAAGATGATACAATTTATCTATGTTTGTGTGGGAATGTCTCGGTTTGTGTGGGAATATTGTATTGTACACCTGAGCTTAAGCAAGCCAGGCGACGCAAAGACAACGAAAGTAAAAAATGATCAGTGTTCAAGTGTTCAGTTTTTTTTGGCCATTTATTTATTGATGAAAACGCATAATATGGTTTTTACCTATACATTCGGATCAGCAGTTCAGCACCTGCACTGTTGGTGGGTGAGCCTAGTAAAGGATGTCGCATTCCGTCCATCTTCAATGAATGGACCAATGCAATAGTCTACCAAAGCCCCCCCTCTCCCTCTATATATCGCTCACACACACACACACACACACACACACACACACACACACACACACACACACACACACACACACACACACACACACACACACACACACACACACACACACACACACACACACACACACACACACACACACACACACACACACACACACACACACACACACACACACACACACACACACACACACACACACACACACACACACACTTCAGAAACAAACATAGTATCAATGAGAGCATCAATAATACACCTGAGTGATGTCTAGTAAAAAAAGAAAAAATATATATATATATTTTTTGGGCCCCCCCCCCCCCCCCAGTGCTGGGCCCTTGGAATCATCCTAAGCTACCCCCCCCCCCCAGCTACGCCCCTGGTTCAAGATCTGAAATGCCTGCTCAGAGTGATTTATGTGATGAAGAGGCAGAGGGACCGTCACCAAAGCACCTTTGTTCGTCAGTGGGTGGGCCTCTCCATGACTAAACTAAATGTGTGTGGTGTATGCAAGGTACGGACATGAGGCACCCGAACAGGAAACAAGGCAAGCTGTTAAGAATCAACACACCGTCAGCATGGCGCTCCTTCAAGCGCCACACAATCCTCATAGAAGATGAGGAGCTCAGGGATTGTCTCACACGACTAATTGAGTCAACGACAGCACTGTCAGATCCTTACGCAAATTATATAATGTACCACTATGCCTGTTGGATGAAGCATATCCACCACACAGTTTTCAAGACAGATGATGCTATGCATAGGCGTAAATGTCCATGGCATGACAAGGAGTAAAGATCTAATAGACACTCTGCACAAGAGTGGTGTCTGCATCAGCTATGCAGATACACTGCTCCTCTATGCCCACTGGGCTTTGATGGATATGGAGGCATCAGCAACCTGCCCACAGGAGATCGCAGACAGCAAGCCAGCTATCGTGATCATCGACAATGATGACTTCAAGATTGACACTATGACAGGTGACTCTACAGGAGCCCATCGAACAAATGTCATGTACGTGCAGCCAGAGAGCTATGAAAAGAAACCAGGCAAAGAGACTGCTGAAACGCTCACCAAGAAGAAGGAAATCTCTGCACAGCTAAAGCAGAAGTGTGCAGAACTGACAAAGGTTTGCCAGTACAGATGCCCCCCTGGTAGCAAGAGTGAGCCACCTGCTCGTCCCAGGGTAGATCCACCAGTGGATGGGTCAGCTCCGCAGCGTGCTCGCTCTGTGATACATGCACTGTCTCGTGTAGATCACCCAGCTCAAGGCGGAGAATCCAGAAATGTTCAAGGACATCATCCCAATCCTCTGAGCTTTCCACCAGGTGATGTCCTACATCTATGCCATCTACAAGAGATTCAAGGGCTCTGGAATGGCAGACACTCTGGTTACAGCAGGGGTAGTAGTGGAGGGGTCGGTAGACCAAGCACTAGGAGGAAAGCACTACAGACGGGGAGTGCAGTCCATCCTGCTCTTGAGAGAGGTTCTTATCCAAAATAAACTGTCAAAGATTCTTGAGCACAAGAACTATCGGAAGACATCAAGGAGAACCTCAACATTCTGCGGAATGCACTGACTGAAACTCAAGAGGCTCTACAGACAGCTTACTGTGATCCACACGTCCCAAATGTTTTCCCAAAACCTGAAGACAGGTTCCCAGGTGCTGCTGAATCCAGTGAACTCATGGTCAACTCAGGAAACAAGGTCAGATTGCAAAAACTTGTGAAAGAACAGGTGAAAACACAAGTTGGTCAAGTGCAGGGTGATATCATATACTGTGAGGGAGAAGTGTCAACCAACCTCAGCACTGGCGTGCCTAATGGAGACTATATGTCTTCAAACACCCAGAGGCAGATACAATGCTGCTCTCCGCCTATGCAAAGGTGAGGACCACCAACTACACTGGACCTGTTGTTCTAGACTTCGGAGACACAGACGTGTTTGTCCAAGCAGCTTATGTCTCGCAACAAATCAGAGGTGATCTGCTGATCAAGCGCAAGAATGCATTTATCAACTGCCGTGCAATGTTCTCTGAATAGGTTGCAGACATCATCATACCTCTCCATGTGATCACTGGCAGTGACCACACCTCAGGCTTCTATGGCCATGGAAAGAAAAAGGTGTTGGAGAAGGTGATGGTTGTTCCTGAGGCAAGAGAGCTCCTGGGACGAGTGGGTGAGAGTCTGGAGTTGAAAGATGAAGTGAGAGCGGATATGAAAGCATTTGTCCTCTCAATTGTTTACGCTGAGAGTGCAGATGTTATGTGTGGCCAGGCCAGAGCTTCCAAGTGGCACAAATTGAAGAAGAACTGTACGATTCGTCTCCCACCTGATGATGACTCCTTGGATCTTCATGTGGAAAGGACAAACTACATTACATATTGCCAGCTCCCTTACAACCTTCAAGAACATCCTTCCCCCATTGGTCACGGCTGGGAACTAGTGAATGGGAAGTGCCGGCCAGTGCGTCATACCCTTCCCCTCTTGCCCCAGCAGCTCACATCTCATGACTGCTCAGATGAGAGTAGCAGTGATGATGAATGGAGTCAGTGTGGAGAATCAACAGATTCTGATGAAGAATAGTGATTCTGTCTCCGATTCTCATCATCTATCAACAACAAGTTGTTACATTATATTGTCTACTTAGCTTACTTTATATCCATCCCTACTCTGTATTTTGTGTTTTGTACCAGCCTTTTTTCTCCACCCTTATTTCCTTTATTTTTTAATATTGTGATGTGAACATTAGTGTGTTTTATTCTAACAATTATATTTTCAGTTTGACATTACATGGTTCAGTTGCTGTGTCAGCCAGAGGGAGATGCTGTTGCCTCCAAATCTTCCCTTAAGGCCATTAGGCTACTAGTTTATCAATTATTATTTTGGAGTGCTATTTGTTGAAGCACCATAGTTATACAAAAGTTACAAAAAATATATTTAAAAAAGAAAGGAAAAAAACACCTCCCTTTTGACTGTTCACCTTGTTGTAGTAAGGGAGCTTGAGTACCTCAGTGAACCCTGAGAGCTATGCCAGTAGGAGGAAACTCCTAGCAGGTTTGACCAAACCGGACAGGTCTAGGGTGAGAGGTCAGATGCTTGTGGAAACAGCATCTGGGGCCAATAACCCACCCTGCTGAAGCAAGAAGGGGTGATAATGTCTCCGACTTTCACAGATGGATGGAGTATGGTGGACTATACCCACCTATCCCCTCTGTCCATAACGCAACTCATCATGAACAGAGCTTTCATTAGAGAAAAAAATCCCTTTTGGAGCTCAAAATGGGCAGCCATCTTAAATTTGAAGGTCAAAAATAGGTCAAATCATTATATAAACACCAAATATGTATTCCTTGATCAAAATAAGCTCTGAAACCATGTATTGTGGATCATTGTAGGTCAAACCATTAAAAAGTCCATTTCCACCGCAGCCATTTTGGATTTTGGTCTCTCACGAATTTCCCCTGCCTTTAAAAAAAAATACACCCTGGCTAAATTTGTTTATTAACCCTCCTAGATGACAAATCCATTGAGAAACGGACCTTCGCTCTCCACGGTCACAGAAGTGCCACAGATGACCCTACTACTCTCTCTCTCTCTCTCTCTCTCTCTCTCTCTCTCTCTCTCTCTCTCTCTCTCTCTCTCTCTCTCTCTCTCTCTCTCTCTCTCTCTGTCTGTATTTCTTTTTTTCACCCACTCGGTGCAGCTCGTTCTCAACCTTTCACTACCACACTAACAAAGGGTTAACCCTTTCACTGCCACACTACAGAAGGTTAACCTTTCACTACCACACTACAGAGTCCAGGGCCCTCATTTATCAATGGTGCGTACGCACAGATATGTGCGTAAACCGTGCGTACAATCATTTCTAAGCAAAGTGTGGGACTTGAACGTGGGATCAAATTGAACGTGTGCTTGAGATTGTGCGTATATCTACGCACAGCTCAGACCGGGCGTACATTGCGCCCAGCGGTAGAATATGAAGACTGCATAACAGACGGAATATGCTTTCATCAGTTTCATGCATTAGTTTCAACACTGACGTGTTCTGTATGACCCTTAATTCATTATAGTTAATTGTAAAATAGCGACATTAGTGTAATTATTGTCAAACCTTATAAATAGCATTTGGATTAGGTATTTCTGAATTTCAGCCTGGTTCATAGCGTTATTATAGGAATACTTCTCGCGGTGTGCGCTCAGATGTTTCCATTATAAGAAAGGAACTGTACTTACAGTAGATTTCATTCTCGGTTCTTGCTGCACGCCTGGTGATACTAAATCCAAATTGAACTCTGCCATTGGAAAGATTTGGCGCGATCCATAAATGTACAACTTGGCTATAATAAGGTAATTTATAGGCCATCACTGCGCCCAGACAGCAGTGGTTTGCCAACAAATAGTTCCGAGTATATTTACTTAGAAAACGGAAATGTCTAATTCAATTATTTTTTATTTCTCCACGTGGTAAATACACAGGTCACAACATGTTTACAGGAACGTTTTGGAGTTGTATTTGGAGTGTATTTCGTGACTGTAGGTGACTGTAGGGAACTTCAGGGTAAAGGTCTGACCCACTTCCAGTGATGAAGCTACGCTAACGGTGCGGGCGTTCTCTAAGCCTAATGCATTACTTACTTACTTACGCCTGCTACCCCTTCTGGGGCATAGGCCGTCAACAAGTGATCTCCAAGCATCTCTTTCTTGAGCTGTTCTTTCCAGTTGGTTCCAGGTCATCTTCATGGTCTTGGTGTCTGCCTCCAGGTCTCTGCGCCAGGTGTTTCTCGGGCGGCCCCTTTTCCGCTTGCCCTGCGTGTTCCATGTTAGGGCTTGTCTGGTGATAGTACTTGCAGGCTTTCGCAGGGTGTGGCCTATCCAGCGCCATCTGCGTTTCTTAATTTCTTCTTCTGCGGGCAGCTGGTTTGTTCTCTGCCAGAGTTCGCAGTTGCTGATGGTGTCTGGCCATCGGATGTGGATGATCTTCCGCAGGCAGCTGTTAATGAAGACCTGCACTTTCCTGATGGTTGCAGCTGTAGTTCTCCACGTCTCTGCTCCATATAGTAGGACTGCCTTGACGTTGGTGTTAAATAATCTGACTTTGGTGTTGGAAGTCAGTTCTTTTGAGCTCCAGATGTTCCGTAATTGCACGAATGCTGTACGTGCTTTCCTTATTTGTGCTCTAATGTCAGCATCTGTGCCGTCCTGCTTGTCAATAACACTGCCAAGGTAGGTAAAGGCTTCAACTTCTTCCAAAGCCTCGCCATCCAGCATGATTGCGTTGGTGTTGTTTGCTGCATTGGTCTTGAGGATCTTAGTCTTGCCTTTGTGGATGTTGAGTCCCACTTGCGCGGAAGTGGATGCCACGTTGTTGGTATTCTCCTGCATCTGTTGTTGGGTGTGCGACAGTAGTGCCAAATCGTCAGCATAGTCCAAGTCGTCCAGTTGCGTCCAAGTTGTCCACTGAATCCCGTACCTTCTCTGTGCTGTGGAGGTCTTCATTATCCAGCCAATGGCCAGCAGGAAGAGGAAGGGCGAGAGCAGACAACCTTGTCTGACCCCGGTCCTCATTTGGAATGCCTCTGTGAGCTGCCCTCCGTGGACCACCTTGCATGTCAGTCCCTCATAGGAGTTCCTGATGATGGAAACAATCTTGGTCGGCACCCCGTAATGTCGGAGAAGCTTCCAGAGGGTCTCTCTGTCTAGGCTGTAAAAGGCTTTCTCATAGTCCACAAAGTGTATGTACAGGGGCGAGTTCCACTCTATCGACTGCTCCACGATGATGCGCAGCACTGCAATTTGGTCTGTGCAGGATCGGTCTTTGCGGAAACCAGCTTGCTCATCGCGGAGTTGTGCATCGATGAGGTCCTTCATCCTGTTCAAGATGACTCTGTAAAAAACTTTCCCTGGCACTGATAGCAGTGTGATCCCTCTGTAATTTGCGCAATTGCTAAGGTCGCCTTTCTTTGGGATCTTGATGAGATAGCCCTCTTTCCAATCTCCTGGCACGTCTTCTTCCTCCCATATCTTCATGAAGAGTGGGTGGAGCATTGTTACGACCCCTGTGAGTCTAAGGGTAAAGGGCTGTAATATAACAGTTGGTTGACAGAAAAGATGGACCACGTTTGTAAACAACAATGATATTTATTGATAGATGCAAAGGAAGCACATATAGCTCAAGGGTGAGCCCAGGCCAAAACAACAAACAAACACCACTATACTCCAAATAAACCCAATCTAATCTATGGTAAAATAAATTACATTACCTAAACTACTCTTACCTAACCAAAACAGGAGAAAACAATATCCAAAGGAAATGGCAGCTCACCCCATCTGTGCTTCCTGAGAAAGAGAGAAAAACACATTAATGATACATAAAACAAAAGGCAGAATATATACAAAAACAAACTATAACTAACAATGCTCTCTCTGTGGCCATACACACACAAGGCAATTTCCACTAAGCACCAAAGGCCAATAAACGAAATGCAATATTGTCAAAGTTACAGGTTACAAAATCACACTAGGCCTAGCCTCATGCCAGAGAGAGAGAGTGACTGAAGTGAGAAGCCATGTTTTAACAGGTGTGGGGTGATCCATGATTGGGTGGTGTTGATTGAGTGTTGGAGTCTGGAAAACCATCCACCAATCGGTGCTGTGTTGCTATAATGGAAGGGCAGGCCTGGCAGGGACCAATGGTGGAGGGAACAATGGCTGGAGGGAGGAAACAAAAATGGAGAACACACACACATGGAGACACACACTGGGGAATATATACATTGGGATGTAACACCCCCATACATAAGACAAAAACATGTTTGACACATAACACATACCACCAACAAAACATGTTTTTCTTTAACAACGAGATCCCCATCTCCGAGATAACTTGTACTCCAAAGTAAAGAGCTATGAAAAAAACAAAAATAAGCCGTCGGTACAACAATGAAGCAGTCAACAAACAAGTCGACCGCACGAGGGATTTAACTCCGAGATAGAGCATCCGCCAACACATTCTCAGACCCCTTCTTATGCTTTATGCTGAGGTTATAACTTTGCACTATGAGCGCCCAACGCATGAGGCGCTGATTGTGGTTGTACATCCGCGACAGAAAAACCAATGGGTTGTGGTCGCTGGTCGGTGTATACTACCACTGGTAATACGCTCGAACCGACATACAACATAGCCAAAGTCTCCTTTTCAATAGTGGAATAGTTTAGTTGATGTTTGTTAAATTTCCGGGAGAAATAACAAACCGGGTGACTGACACCATCGTGATCTTCCTGTAATAACACCCCTCCAGCTCCCACCCCGCTGGCATCCACCTCCAGCTGGAACGGCAGGGAGAAATCTGGAGCAGAGAGAACAGGGGAACTGCATAAGAGAGCTTTAACACCATCAAATGCATTTTGACAATCAGCTGTCCAAATGAATGGTTTGCACGGGCTACACAGGCTAGTGAGAGAAGTGACGACAGAAGAAAAGTTTCGGCAAAAACCACGGTAATACCCAGCCATCCCAAGGAATCTACGCAATTCCCGCCTAGTAGTAGGCACTGGAAAAGTTGTGATTGCAGATATTTTTGCATCCACCGGACGCACTTGTCCTTGTCCTACCTGCTTACCAAGATAGGTAACCGTAGCCTTGCCGAACTCACACTTGGCAAGGTTAAGGGTCAGGGAGGCTCCAGCTAAGCGGTCAAAGACAGTTTGTAAGGTTGTCATGTGGTCACGCCAGTTGGTCGAATAGACAACCAGGTCATCGAGATAGGCATTACAATTTGGAACACCAGCCAGGACTAGGGTCACCAGTCGCTGGAAAGTGGCCGGGGCATTACGCATTCCAAAAGGCATTACAGTATATTGCAAAAAATTGTCAGGAGTAACAAACGCCGAGATTTCCGAGGCACGGGGGGTCAAAGGGACCTGCCAGTAACCCTTTAACAAATCTAGTTTGCTAACATAGGTGGCAGATCCAAGGTTGTCAATACAATCTTCCATGCGGGGCAGTGGGAAGGAATCAGGCACGGTGACAGCATTTACCTTTCGGAAATCAGTACAAAATCTAGGAGTTCCATCCGATTTGAGAGCTAACAAGCAAGGTGAACTCCAGGGACTGCAACTTGGCTTGGCTAAACCATGTTTTAACAAATAGTCAACCTCCTGTTGCATCATGGCCCTCTTGGTGATGTTAACACGGTATGCATGTTGCTTGATAGGCACAGCATTGTTAACATTAATATCATGGGCCAATGCAGAAGTACAGGAGGGAACATCACCAAACAAATTTGTGATGTCCTCTCGCTGCTCCTCAGGTAAGTGTGCTAAGTGAGTGGGCAGGTTCAATAACATCTCAGTGTTGGACAATCTAGCACCCTGATGGGCTGCATTGCGCAACTCCAAGCCATCTACATCCTCACCACTAACGTCAGGAGAGTCCGGAACTATTGGAGTTGAGGCAACAGCAGAGACGGCCAGTCCGGCTGTCTGGTCTGAGGTCTTCACCTGCACACTATCTCTGGAAAAATATGGTTTAAGCATATTGATGTGGCAAACACGAGAGTGACGTTTACGATCAGGGGTGCGAACCACATAGTCTGTATCACTTATCTTCTTGTCTATTGCATACGGTCCGGAAAAACGAGCGGAAAGAGCAGAACCAAGGATAGGTAACAGGACTAGAACCTTATCACCTGGCTGGAAAGATCGAGAAACAGCTTTCTCGTCATAGTGCCGTTTCATAGTTCTCTTGGAAGAAGAGAGCGCTTCTTTTGCGAAAGAGCACGCCTGATGCAGTCGCTCTCGAAACTGGCTAACAAAATCTAGAACATTAGTGGGTGTGCTGGCACCCTTTGACATGAACCGTTCTTTAAGAACTTTCAGAGGCCCTCTAACAGTGTGCCCGAAAACGAGCTCAGCAGGACTGAAACCAAGAGACTCCTGTATGGTCTCTCGCGCAGCAAATAGAACAAGGGGGACACCCTCATCCCAATCTTTCTCTGTGTCTAAGCAATATTTACGCAACATGGACTTTAATGTCTGATGCCAACGTTCTAGAGCCCCCTGAGTTTCAGGGTGGTAGGCACTGGACACTATATGTCGGATACCCAGGGACTGTAACACTTGCTCAAATAACCTAGACAGGAAGTTGGTGCCTTGGTCCGTTTGTACTACCTTAGGCAGTCCAAACATGGAGAAGAACTTCGTCAAAGCCTTAATTATTACAGGCGCTGTAATTCTGCGAAGAGGGATAGCCTCAGGGAAACGGGTGGCGGTACACATTATTGTCAACAAAAACTGATTGCCGGCTTTGGTCTTTGGCAACGGACCAACACAGTCAACTATGACATGTTCAAATGGTTCACTGACCGCTGGTATAGGACAGAGGGGAGCAGGTGGAATTACCTGGTTTGGCTTTCCGGTGATCTGACAAGTACTACAGGTACGACAGTACTGTGCTACATCGGACTTCAAACCGGGCCAAAAGAAATGTTGAAGTATTCTGTTGTATGTTTTAGTGACTCCCAAGTGTCCAGACCAAGGGTGGTCATGGGCCAAGAACAGTACATGCTGACGATAAACTGCAGGGACAACAATCTGATAAACAGTGCTCCAGTCTGGCACCTGATCTGGTAGCCCTATCTCCGATTGTGCATGCTCTGCCAGTCTAGTACCATGGGACCTCCATGTACGCATCAAAACTCCTTCATCCACAAAATAAGAATGCAACTCTCTCCTCTGTTCTGTTTCAAGAGAAGAGAAACATTTTGCAAGAGAAGGGTCAGCCTTCTGGGCAGTAATTAGCATTTCACGAGTAACGGGTAACTTCAATGCGTCGGAACTAGTTACAGTTGTCTGTGGGGGTACCTTACTATGAGTCGGTGGTTTGTCAGCGGTATCAGAAGTTGGAGCCAGCAACTCCTCCCTGACAAAGGCTGAAGCAAAAACAGAGTCAGACAAATTAATTTCATCACCTCTCTTTTTCAATTGAGCCTGAGTGACAACACTTGCAGAAAAAACTTCAGGGAAGTTCTGTGACAAGTCATCAGGCAGAGAATCTGTGTCTGGGTGATCCAACACTTCCAGCACAGCGTTCACCTGTCCTCCAGCTAAATCATTTCCCATGATAAAGGAAATGCCTTTAACTGGCAAGGAAGGTCTCACCCCTATTTTAAAGAAACCAGTGACCAAATCAGATTGTACATGAATACAGTGTAACGGGGCTGGCACGAAACCCATCTCAATACCTTGAACTAGGACACTAGAACCACAGGAAGATTTCTCAGACAGAGGTAGTACATCAGAGAGGATAAAGGATTGTGAGGCTCCAGTATCTCGTAAGATCTGAACTGTACACTGATCTTTTGGATCCCCTGTCAAGGAAACTAAACCCTTGGAAGTAAATGGCCTGAAACAAGGATCGAGAAGATCCTGATCATTGTGCATCTGTTGATCGGAATCAGGTGCCATTTTAATCAGACCAACCCCTTTGGGTTGTCTAAAGTTCTGAGAGGACGGTTGCTGCTTACGTTTCAATGTTAAACAGTCAGAAATAACATGACCAGGCTTATGACAGTAGTAACATGTCCGCTCCTCTTTTGAGCGTGGATGTGACATTTTTGGTCGGGGGTGTGTGAATTCTGGATGGTTGGGGACAGAAGGTCTCTGAGAGAAATCATGGGGGAGAAACGAGTCACGCCTATCTACAAACACAGTTTTATGGGTTAGCGCAAACTCATCAGCTAATACAGCAGCTTGCTGCAGAGTGGACACTTTCTGCTCACTCAGGTAAATTACAATACGCTCTGGCAAACGATTCTTAAACTCTTCTAATAGAATGAGTTCTCTGAGAGAGTTAAGATCTGAGGCCTTGCTTGCTGCACACCATTTATCAAAGAGAGTTCCCTTCTCTCTAGCAAACTCTACAAAGGTCTGGTTGACAGCTCTCTTGTGACTGCGAAACCTCTGCCTATAAGCTTCGGGCACAAGCTCATATGCACGAAGGATGGCAGCCTTCACAGTATCATACAGTAAACTATCTTCTAGGGAAAGTGTTGAACAAACCTCTTGGGCTTTACCAGTCAATTTGCATTGAAGCAACAAAGGCCAGACCTCTCTTGGCCAGCGCAATGAAGCAGCAATACGCTCAAACACATTAAAATAAGTATCAACTTCTGTCTCTCGGAACGGAGGCACCAAAGCAATGTGTTTACTTATATCAAAAGTGTGTGATGAATAAGCTGTGGAGGAGAACATACCCGGGCCTTGTGGAGGAGTCGGTGTAGCAGAGTTGGATCCACTCCTTTGGTCTCCCAGCTCCAACTCCCGCAGTCTGAGCTCTTTTTCCACCTCAAGCTCCAACCTACGGATGTTAACAGCCCTTTCATTTTCCGCCTCAAGCTCCATTTTACGAAGCCGATACTCCGCCTCACGTGCTTGTGCCTTCTCCTGAGCCTCCATCTGGAGACGGGCTATTCTAACCTTGACCTGGGCCCCTTCTCGAGACCCAGATGACACAGGAGAGGCCAAGTGAAAATGTGGCAATGTGACTTTCACACCTGCCTTCTCAGCACCATGAGCTTGCTCCTCAGAAGGCTGTGCTTCCGTAGGTTCACCAGGAGGACTTGCATGTTCATCAGAGACCACAGGTAAAACAAGCGTCCCCTGCTCCAACAGCTTATCTACCACAAGACACCTGATATCCTGCTTAAGATGCTTCTGTTGAACCGAGAGTTTAAAATGTGTGGCAATCTCCACTAAGTCTGCCTTGCGGCAGCTATCTAGCGCTTCCCAAGTAGGATTACTCAAGAATTTCCCCAGATCAAAAGTACTAACTGCCATTTATTTTTTTACACAAATGCCATCTTTACACACAAATCAATTAATTACTATACAAGTGTAAACAAACACAGTTCACCAAATCCATCAACCAACAATTGAACACGGGTTACAAGATCCAGGCAGAGCCCCCATTTATGTTACAACCCCTGTGAGTCTAAGGGTAAAGGGCTGTAACATAACAGTTGGTTGACAGAAAAGATGGACCACGTTTGTAAACAACAATGATATTTATTGATAGATGCAAAGGAAGCACATATAGCTCAAGGGTGAGCCCAGGCCAAAACAACAAACAAACACCACTATACTCCAAATAAACCCAATCTAATCTATGGTAAAAGAAATTACATTACCTAAACTACTCCTACCTAACCAAAACAGGAGAAAACAATATCCAAAGGAAATGGCAGCTCACCCCATCTGTGCTTCCTGAGAAAGAGAGAAAAACACATTAATGATACATAAAACAAAGGCAGAATATATACAAAAACAAACTATAACTAACAATGCTCTCTCTGTGGCCATACACACACAAGGCAATTTCCACTAAGCACCAAAGGCCAATAAACGAAATGCAATATTGTCAAAGTTACAGGTTACAAAATCACACTAGGCCTAGCCTCATGCCAGAGAGAGAGAGTGACTGAAGTGAGAAGCCATGTTTTAACAGGTGTGGGGTGATCCATGATTGGGTGGTGTTGATTGAGTGTTGGAGTCTGGAAAACCATCCACCAATCGGTGCTGTGTTGCTATAATGGAAGGGCAGGCCTGGCAGGGACCAATGGTGGAGGGAACAATGGCTGGAGGGAGGAAACAAAAAATGGAGAACACACACACATGGAGACACACACTGGGGAATATATACATTGGGATGTAACAAGCATCTTCACTGTGGTTTCTATATCTGACTTCAGTGCCTCCGCAGGGATGTTGTCTGGTCCTGCAGCCTTTCCGTTCCTCAGCTGCTTGATAGCCTTCCTAATTTCTTCCCTGGTTGGTGCGTTGCAGGCTATGGGTAGGTCTGTGTCAGCCTGTGCGATGTCTGGTGGGTTCTGTGGTGCTGGCCGCTTTAGAAGTTCTTCAAAATACTCCATCCATCTGTTCTTCTGTTGCTCCTCTCCCGTTGTTATCGGTCTTCCCTCTTTGTCCTTCACAGGTCGTTCTGGTTTGCTGTACTTTCCTGCCAGCTTCTTGGTGATGTTGTACAGTTCTCTCATATTCCCCTCTCTTGCTGCTTGCTCTGCCTCTGTTGCCAGGTCATCCATATACCTTCGCTTGTCTGCTTTGATGCTCTTCTTTACTAGCTTGTTTCCTTCTGCATACCAAAAAAGGTATGTATCTTCTTGTCTAACTCCAGGGAAGATGTTAAATAAGCAAATTTCCCAAAATGTTGGAGTTTTCCTTTAACAGGTTAAATGCAGATCAGGGTTATCCACTGAAGCCATAATGATTCTGACCAAAACCACGGGATAACGAGCGCACAATAGGCATTGTAGAGCACAGAGTTGGCCTGCTGAAATTGATTTCATTTCAGTCATTACAGTGCTTAATGTCGGGTCAGATTGTCATTTATTTCTGTCAATGTGCTGGTTCTGTAGCAGGTAGACACCGAAGATAGTCTACACGCTCCCTCCTCCTCAGCGGAGTTGTCCGTGAAATTGACAACTTCATTGGATTTATTTATTCTCTAAAAAGATCTATAATCATACGATTAAATATTATTTAAAATAAAATGCTAAATACTATTATTCTGTGTGTCATGTTTCCAAATAAGATTGTTCACAATGGGAAATGCTGTATACGTTCAATTTGTTGGTTAGACCTCCGTGATCAATCACGCTCTCAGTGAAGTTTCTCATAGTTCGCTCAGCTTAGTCCATTATTTCACATCCCATGGGGGTGTTTCATTACCATATATGGATAATCATGCACGAGCATAGATGGTAAGAACAATGGTATTTATCAACATGGAGTGTGCGTATGACCTTTTCACGCACGGTTGATAATTTCCCGATTTGACATTCTAAATTCCTCGCGTAGGAACAAAAATAGAACAATTTCTACGCATTATTGATAAATGAGGGCCCAGGCACGGATTTTGTCGAGTGAGGTGGCATTTGAACGGCAACAAATAGAGCTTTAATTCGGTCATTTATATGTTCTGTGAAAAATGCAGCCAGAGCCTTCAGTCACTTGCAAAGTGCAGTGAAAAACAATGAAACCCGGACATTTTCATTAATTTATAAAACCCCTGCAGAGCTCCCGGACAGGGCGTGAAAAGAGGACATGTCCGGGCAAAAGAGGACGTTAGGTCACCCTAGATTAGAATATAGAATATCAGGCCTATAAATGACCTTATTATAGCCAAGTTGTACATCTATGGATAGGGCCAAATCTTTCCAATGGCAGAGTTCAATTTGGATTTAGTATCACCAGGCATGCAGCAAGAACCGAGAATGAAATCTACTGTAAGTACAGTTCCTTTCTTATAATGGATATGGCTCCGCCATTTCGAATCGGTTTGCAACACGGATTGTTGCTAAACGTTCACAGAAGGTAGACAAACTAACTGCGCTCCAATCTATGCCAATAACGTTCAGTTTTGTGGTAGATAATCCTGAAAAATAAGAGAAATAAAAACAGTTATTCCACAAGTAATGTGCTGCACAGTAGCTGGCTTGAGCTGGGCAGGGTAGTTTTTCGAAATTCCGACCCTCATTGAAAGCCCTGTCTTTCCTTCATCATAATGACTACAGCAAAACTGATATTTCATTAATAACACTTTTACCTATTGGTAAACAAATGTATTGTTGAAAATATACACTATGACTGCTGTTTTGACAGGATTAGGGTCTTTACTCTTGGCTACATTTGGAGAAAAAAACGCAACATTAATCCATACAGTCTGTGGACATGGATTTATGACATGATGTCATCTGCGGTTCGCTGACGGACCGCTCGGGCTAAAGAGGTTAACCATAACCATTAAGCAGACCTTAAAACTAACCTTAACCCTAACCATAACCGTCATAGTTGTGTAGTGTCGTGGTACTGCTATGGTTGTTGGTTCAACCATTCATTCATTCTCTGTCTCTCTCTCTGTCTCGTTCATTCTCTCGGACTCTCTCTCTGTCCCATTTATTCTCTCTGACTCTTTGTCTCTCTGTCTCATTAATTCTCTCTCTCTGTCTTGTTCATTCTATCTGACTCTCTCTCTGTCTCATTAATTCTCTCTGTCTCTCTGTAACTCTGTCTCATTCATTCTCTCTGTCTCTCTGTCTCCCTGTCTCTTGCAAACACATACACACTTGCTCTCCATTTTATAATCTCTCTCTCTCTCTCTCTCTCTCTCTGGGCGGGATCCACAAAGAATGGATTGCACGGTTCAAATTGCACCCTTACTTACAATTCATTATGACCTGCACAGTGATAGATTGATTGAACATTTTATTAACAGATTGCAGAATGGGTACAATACAGTACGGCTCAATACACACAATTGTTAAGGGGATGCAGACCAGAGAAAGACTTTCATCTTGTTTACATCAGGGTCCCTTGAATTGTAAGTAAGGGTGCAATTAGCACCGTGCAATCCATTCTTTGTGGATCCCGCCTCTCTCTCTCTCTCTCTCTCTCTCTCTCTCTCTCTCTCTCTCTCTCTCTCTCTCTCTCTCTCTCTCTCTCTCTCTCTCTCTCTCTCTCTCTCTCTCCTCTCTCTCTCTCTCTCTCTCTCTCTCTCTCTCTCTCTCTCTCTCTCTCTCTCTCTCTCTCTCTCTCCTCTCTCTCTCTCTCTCTCTCTGAGTGGTTTTGATTGGCTCCCTGTGGTCTGTGTGCCATACCTTCCACCAGGACAGTCTATGTTATTAGATTTAAGAAGTGTGCCTTTGGCTCCATCGGAAAACTGTGGCAATGTTCAGGATCTGGTTTACTGAATGTACACACAAACACACACACGCTTGTACACAGAAATACACACATACTGTATATAGACACACACACACACTCCAAACAGATGCATGCACTTATGCTCTCTTACACACATGTGTCCCTATGTACTGTACACACAGACACAAATATGTTCTCAATAACTGGGACACACCCACACAAATATGAGTTCCATCCGCCTCCTCCATTGAGGGCCATCAAGAGCAGTGGAAGATCAATATAATTGGCCTCTAACGTGAGTCCGCTCTGCTTTCTGCTCCACTCGTCCGTGGTTGGACCGATGATACAGTGGAGCTAATCTGTGACAGATTACTGAGCGCCTGCTCAGGTCTGCAAACAAACAGCATCACGGAAAGTCAAGGCGCTCAGAGACTAATGGTCTAACAGCATGTAACGGCATGTAACAGCATGTAACATTATGTAACAGAATGTAACAGCATGTAGCAGAATGTAACAGAATGTAACAGAATGTAACAGAATGTTGCAGAATGTAACAGAATGTTGCAGAATGTAACATAATGTAACATAATGTAACAGAATGTAGCAGAATGTAACAGAATGTAACAGAATGTAACAGCATGTAACAGAATGTAACAGAATGTAACAGAATGTAACATAATGTAGCAGAATGTAGCAGAATGTAACAGAATGTAACAGAATGTAACAGCATGTAACATAATGTAACCAAATGTAACAGAATGTAACAGAATGTAACAGCGTGTAACAGAATGTAACAGCGTGTAACAGAATGTAACATAATGTAACAGAGTGTAACAGCGTGTAACAGAATGTAACAGCATGTAACAGCACGTAACAGAATGTAGCAGAATGTAACAGAATGTAACAGAATGTAGCAGAATGTAACAGCATGTAACAGAATGTAACAGAATGTAGCAGAATGTAACATAATATAACAGAATGTAACAGAATGTAACAGAATGTAGCAGAATGTAACAGCATGTAGCAGAATGTAACAGCATGTAACAGAATGTAGCAGAATGTAACAGCATGTAGCAGAATGTAACAGAATGTAACAGAATGTAACAGAATGTAGCAGAATGTAACAGAATGTAACAGAATGTAACAGCATGTAACATAATGTAGCAGAATGTAACAGCATGTAGCAGAATGTAACAGCATGTAACATAATGTAACAGAATGTAGCAGAATGTAACAGAATGTAACAGAATGTAACAGAATGTAACAGCATGTAACAGAATGTAACATAATGTAACATAATGTAACATAATGTAGCAGAATGTAGCAGAATGTAGCAGAATGTAACAGAATGTAACAGAATGTAACAGAATGTAACATAATGTAACCAAATGTAACCGAATGTAACTGAATGTAACAGAATGTAACAGCGTGTAACAGAATGTAACAGAATGTAACAGCGTGTAACAGCGTGTAACAGAATGTAACAGCATGTAACAGAATCTAACAGAATGTAACAGAATGTAACAGAATGTAACAGTGTGTAACAGAATCTAACAGAATGTAACAGAATGTAACAGAATGTTGCAGAATGTAACATAATGTAGCAGAATGTAACAGAATGTAACTGAATGTAACAGAATGTAGCAGAATGTAACATAATATAACAGAATGTAACAGAATGTAACAGAATGTAGCAGAATGTAACAGAATGTAACAGCATGTAACAGCATGTAACAGAATGTAACAGAATGTAACATAATGTACCATAATGTAGCAGAATGTAGCAGAATGTAGCAGAATGTAACAGAATGTAACAGCATGTAACATAATGTAACCAAATGTAACATAATGTAACAGAATGTAACAGAATGTAACAGCGTGTAACAGAATGTAACATAATGTAACAGCGTGTAACAGCGTGTAACAGAATGTAACAGCATGTAACAGCACGTAACAGAATGTAGCAGAATATAACAGCATGTAGCAGCATGTAACAGCACGTAACAGAATGTAGCAGAATATAACAGCATGTAGCAGAATGTAACAGAATGTAACAGAATGTAACAGAATGTAGCAGAATGTAACAGAATGTAACAGAATGTAGCAGAATGTAACATAATATAACAGAATGTAACAGAATGTAACAGAATGTAGCAGAATGTAACAGCATGTAGCAGAATGTAACAGCATGTAACAGAATGTAGCAGAATGTAACAGCATGTAGCAGAATGTAACAGAATGTAACAGAATGTAACAGAATGTAGCAGAATGTAACAGCATGTAGTAGAATGTAACAGAATGTAACAGAATGTAACAGCATGTAACAGAATGTAGCAGAATGTAACAGCATGTAGCAGAATGTAACAGAATGTAACAGAATGTAACAGTATGCAGCAGAATGTAACATAATATAACCAAATGTAACCAAATGTAACAGAATGTAACAGAATGTAGCAGAATGTAACAGCATGTAGCAGAATGTAACAGCATGTAACAGAATGTAGCAGAATGTAACAGCATGTAGCAGAATGTAACAGAATGTAACAGAATGTAACAGAATGTAACAGAATGTAGCAGAATGTAACAGCATGTAGCAGAATGTAACAGAATGTAACAGAATGTAGCAGAATGTAGCAGAATGTAACAGAATGTAACAGAATGTAACAGAATGTAGCAGAATGTAGCAGAATGTAACAGAATGTAACAGAATGTAGCAGAATGTAACATAATATAACATAATGTAACAGAATGTAGCAGAATGTAACAGAATGTAACAGAATGTAACAGAATGTAACAGCATGTAACAGAATGTAACAGAATGTAACAGAATGTAACATAATGTAACATAATCTCAACAGGAGGGCATTCCCAATACATATGCATATATGTACCAATAGCATCGTTTGAACACAAGGAGCATTGAGAGTCAGGTCTGAGACCCATTAGGTACAATCGTCTAGGGGTCAGGTAAGTCCTATGAACAAAGTTAAGATTAATCTGTTGGTGATCTGGGTTGCGTGATGATAGCCGAACATTTTCCCAGACTGCATCCCAATCAAAATCTACTTCCAGCTCTGGGATATCCTTCCTCCAAACCGAGTCTAGGGGAAGGACCTTATATGAGGACGTAAGTAAGTGGCGATAAAAGTCAGAGACGAAGCCTCTCGACGTCTCCTTGTCATAAAAGAATTTGTGAAACCTGTGGTGCTCAAGTGGAACATTCCTTGGGACGCCGTGAGCCTTCAGAGCTGCTCTTATTTGTAAATAGAAGAAAAAAGAGGAACTGGTGAGGGCAAATTTGTAGGATATATCTAGAAAACTGCGGAGACCATAGTCATCGAAGATATCCCCCAATGTGTGTATGCCTTTCTTTTCCCAACCAGGGTATCTGATAGGTTGTTGTTCAATAAGGAGTAAATTGTTATTAAATAGGGGAGAATGCCTGTGCCATTTATGGTGGTTAGTACACGTTTTCTGTGTGTCATGCCACATCCGGATCACATGTGTAATAAGAAGGCCAAATCTTAAGTTGCATTGCTTAATTGATATGTTGGTGTACACTATATCCTGCAGTCTATGTGGGGCCACTATCTTCTCCTCTAATGGTCTCCAGGATACCGCTGCTTGATAATCAAACCAGGTGATCAGTGGTCTTAAAGAGAACGCTTTAAAGTAATATTTGAAGTCTGGAAAGGCTAAACCCCCGTCGGTTTTATTTCTCTGTGCAGTGGATCTTTTTAATCGTGGGCCTTTGTTGTTCCAAATGAATTTATATGCAGCAGAGTGGGGGGGTAACGGCAACATGGAGCTCATGAAGTTAATTCTGGGCAAAACATTCATCTTAACTATTGATGCTCTGGCCTGTAATGAGTTTTTTAATTTTGATCACCTGCTGAAGTCATCTGTGATCCGGTCTCGCAAGCCGGAATAATTATACTTCACCGTCTGGCTTATAGTGGGGAATATTTCAACTCCAAGAAATTTAAAGTGTTCTACCATGGGTATATTTGCTGGGAGGATGGTAGCCTTCGCAGTCACATTGAGTGGAAGGAAGGCCGATTTTGGCCAGTTGATCTTAAATCCTGATAGATTGCCAAAATGATCTATTACTTTGAGAAGATGAGGTAGGGAGGTAGCGGGGTTCTGCATGAAGAAGAGTACATCATCTGCATATAAGCTGATGTGATGCTGTGTGCCGTTAATTGAGATCGGTGCTATGGTCTGGGATTGTCTTATGTACTGTGCTAAGGGTTCAAGGGATAGAGCAAATAGTCCGGGACTAAGAGGACAACCCTGTCTGGACGAGCGTGACACAGGGAAGAGTGGAGAGCAGAGTTTACCTGTTAAAATCATGGCCGATGGACCTGTATATAGTACTTTGATCATATGGATGAACCCTTCACCTAACCCCATCCTTCTAAGTACTGCCCATAAATAAGACCATTCCAACCTGTCAAAGGCCTTCATCGCGTCTAAGGATATGACAGCCGTAGGGGTTGCTGTATCCTTGCTGGCATCTATCACATGCAGTAACCGTCTAATATTATCTGTGATCAGGCGGCCTCTTATGAAGCCTGTTTGATCAGGGTGAACTAGAGATGTCATATGCTTTTGAAGTTGGATGGCTAGTACCTTAGCGTACAGCTTGAGATCAGTTCCAAGGAGGCTTAAGGGTCTATAGCTGCCGCATTCGGTGGGGTCCTTATCTTTCTTAAGTAGGACAGATATGAGTGCCATATTGACATCCCTGGAAAAGTTCCCCTCTTTGAATGAGCATAAAATCATATCAAGTAATAGGGGTCCAATTACATCCCAGCATGAGAGGTACAATTCGGGCGGAATACCGTCCCAGCCAGGGGCCTTACCACTTTGCAAGTCAGAAATCGCCTCCCTAAGTTCCTCTAGTGTAATAGGTACATCTAACCGTTTAGCGTCATCCTCTGAGAGTTGTGGTACGTTAATTCGATCAAGGAATTCCTCCAGCTTATTATGATCCAAGATCACTTCTGACTCGTACAGGTTGGAATAAAATGAACGAAAAGTCTCGTTGATTTTTTTGTGGTCGGTGGTGACCATCCCCTGTTGGTCCTTGATGGCAGGGATATCCGCAAATTGTTCACTGGCCCGTATCTTCATAGCTAGTAGGTGACTAGGTTTAGAGCCATGAAAGTAATAATGTTGTCTTGTTCTGTGTATTTGAAATTCAGATTGTTGTCTTAAGATGGAGTTAATCTCTTTTTTCAACATTTTCATTTGAAACTCCAGTCGACAAGAGTAGTTGCGTTGTAAAGAGGAGAACAACATGGAGTGAAGCCCTTCTAGTTCTACCAATTTGGAGAGACGTTCCTTGTGGAGGTTAGAGGCAAAGAGAGTAGTGTTACTCCTGATAAAACCCTTAACCGAGTTCCATAAAATTCTGGGGTATTATACCGACCCAGCATTAAACTGCAGGTATTCAATGAGTTTTTCTTTAAATTGCAGGTTGAATTCCTTGTTCTTCAGCAGTGTCGAGTTAAAGCGCCATCTTGGGGCTCGGGATGACATTCTACTGAGTGAACCCTTTAGAAGTAAATATTTGTGGTCTGACAATGCAATGGGCCCCAATTCAACGTCAAAGCTATCAAATAGTCTAGGGGACGCAAAAACATAATCTATTCTAGAAAAGGTTTTGTGTCTTGCTGAGAAAAAGGAAAAATCTTGGATCTTGGTGTCCTTGGACCAGGCCTGTAGTGCCGTAGAGGCCTGTGTCTGGTCATAGGTTGTGGTGTGACTGGATTTATCAATCAAGGGATCCCAGATGGCATTAAAATCCGCACCAATTATAAATGAATACTCAGGGAGATCTAGCATCGCTGTAGTGAGTGAAGCATAGAAGTTAGCGTCATAAACATTAGGGGCATAAGCCGCTACCAGAGCGATTTTCCTGTTAAAGTACTCTATCTTGGCAATAGTAACTCGACCATCTGCATCAGACCATATGTCTAATAATTTAATATTCAACTTCCGTTTAGCTACGGGCCTTGGTGCCAAAGGAGGAGGAGCTTATGTTATGATAGACTTTATCCGCGAGCTTTGTATTGTCAGCCATTAAAAGATGCGTTTCACTTAAAAGAGCCACATCAACCTGTTGTCTTTTCATCCATGTTAATACGCTTGTGCGTTTATGATGAATATTAAGACCCCCTGTATTCCAAATCAAGATATTTGAATTAGTCATAGTCTAAACAGGTTGCAGTATGCCTGAGTGTAATTCGTCTGGAGTAGCACTCCATAATAGATATATATCCATCTGTTAAGGTCCTGTTGAGATCCGAGCATGAGCATAAAAACAAACATAAAAAACTAAAAAACACACAATCCCCCATTCCGACCCCCTCCCCCCCTTCAAAATACTTATCCAGTATCCCCATATCGAGCATATCAACCATAACAACCCTATGTAAATTACCATAGGGCCTAAAACTCTCAAACCTACCATAAGTAGATTATTCTCTCAGTGGCTGCTTGCCACACTCCCTTAAAAAAAAATTAGCAATAAAATGCCTAAAAAATTGTAGTCTTTTTTCAAAGTGGACTACTTTTTATTTTATAAGTGTTCCATAAATAAGGGAAGGACTCAAATATACCTGAATAGTTCAGGGTTTTATTTCAAAGTCGGTCTACAGACACCAGTGTTTTGTCTCCTCTTCTGTGTTTTATTTAAAAATAGGTCTACACAGCAAGTATTTTTTCTCCTCTTCATAAGAGTTTGAGGTTTTCCTTTGTTATAACAGGTAAAAACAGCAATAAAAAGTCAAAAATCTTCTTTTTGTAGCTTTATAATCCCATTAATGCAACAAACTGTGTGCTATAAGTAGAAAGTATAATAAATCGCAAATTACTTTGGGTATGCAATTGTCAGGCGTTTTATGCTAAATGTGGGGTATGCTTGGGGATATATAAAACGTTATACACTGTGTTATCTTCATTTTAAGGGTAAATAGGTTGTGCGGCTCCCTGAGCATTTTATTTTGTAGGAAAGTGGCTCTTTTGATAGTAAAGGTTGCTGACCCCTGGTCTATAGTCTGCATGTTCTGAAACTGTATGGGTATAAATCCTATTCGAAAGGGCGAAATCCCTACTAGTTGGCTGAATCTACAGACCGCCAGATCATAGTGGCTTTTATGATACACTTGGCAGGTGTTTAGCTTGAGTTGAGGATGTAGACAAAATTCTTATTGGAGACTGGAACACGGATATGCAACGAAAAGATGCACCCGTCTTCAAGTCATTCAGTAGGTTTTGTGATCTGCATGGCCTCAGCCAGCTAATCACCCAACCCACGCGTGTATGTGAATCAACTCAGACTACCATTGACCTCATTCTGACCTCTGACAAGTCCAAGATCTCCAATAAAGGGGTTATAGCATGCGGGTTAAGTGATCATTATATGATATTCTGTACCCACAAAAAGCTAAAACAAAAGGCTGGCTCTCACAAAACAGTCACATCTAGAGACCTCAAAACTTACTCTAGCGAGGCCTTTAACCTTGAACTGGAGAGTCTGGACTGGTCAGATGAGCTCAATGGTACACTGGTTGAAGAAACATGGCTTGGTTTCAAAACCAAATTTTCAACAATACTAAATGACATGGCCCCCCTAAGAACCACCAGGGTAAAAAAACGCGCTGAGCCGTGGATGCACTCCGAAATACTGGCCGCTATGAAAACCAGAGACAAAAAAATGCTCTGAGTTTCGTAAAAGTCAAAGCTTACCAAAAGCACGAGCAGTGAACTCCAAGCCTACGTGACTGAACTCAAACTGGAAAGAAACAGACTAAGAAACGACGTAAACTCCATGATCAAAACTGCAAAAAAGAATTTCATCAATGACAAAACTGAGGAAAACAAAAACAAACCATGTGAACTTTGGAAATTACTCAATAATCAACTAGGCTGCAGTAAAAAACTTAAAACCAGATTCTCAAACATAAACATAAAGACGGACAACACGCTCATCACAGACAAGCTGGATGTAGCCAATTACTTAAACATTTTCTTCACAAACATAGCCACAACGCTGGTAAACAAACTACCCTCCCACTCAGGGCATTATAAGGTAGAACACATAGTAGCTTACAACAAAAACATAGGGGTCCGCAAAGACGACTTCAAGCTGGAAATGGTAACAACAGATGAGGTACTCAAAAAACTGAGCACCCTCCAACCTAACAAGGCCACTGGCCATGACACCCTCCAAATTTCTCAGAGACTCAGCAGCCGCCATCACCCCAGTCATCACACACATAATAAACCTCTCCATAAAACAGGGACACGTCCCCAAGGACTTCAAAATTGTGAGGGTGACCCCTCTGCACAAAAAGGGCAGCAAATTAGACCCAGGCAACTACCGCCCTGTTTATATTCTTACCTCCATCTCGAAAATCATGGAAAAATTGTCTACAAACAGGTCGAAAAGTACCTAGTGGAAAAAAATCTAATCTACGAATTCCAATCTGGCTTCAGAACATCCCACTCCACTGACACATGCCTTCTCTATTTGAACGACCACATCAAACAAAAGTTGGATGCGGGCAAATACTGCGGCATGGGCATGCTGGACCTACAAAAGGCCTTCGACACTGTCAATCACTCCATTCTGATTGACAAGCTAAAAGCAATTGGTTTTGATAGTCTATCAGTGAGCTGGATGCAATCCTACCTTGAGGGGAGGGAACAGATGGTGGAGGTAAACGGTACCCTATCCCCCCCCGTCCCAGTGAGCTGTGGTGTTCCACAAGGAAGCATACTAGGACCGCTACTGTTCCTAATTTATGCAAATGACATGTCGTCAGCTTGTGACTGCAACTTGTTCCTGTTTGCGGATGACTCAGCCCTGCTGGTTTCTGACAAGAACAAGTTACAGGTTGAAAAAACCCTCAGCTTGGAACTAGGCAACATCTACACATGGCTCGCTGATAACAAACTATCATTACACATGGGCAAAACAGAGTCCATTCTCTTCGGTTCAAATAACAAACTCAGCAAGACCGACAACTTCTCAGTTACAGTGGGTGACAATATTGTCACAAGGAAAGATGAAATGACCTACCTGGGTTCCATCCTAGAGGCTAATCTTTCCTGTGACAAAATGGCATCCAATGTAATAAAAAAAAGTCAACCAACAAACTCGATTCTTGTACCGGATCTCCTCTCTGGTAAACAAGAATACCCTGAAGACTCTGGCAGGAGCACTCATTCAAGTGTACTACGACTATGCTTGCACCTCATGGTACCAAAGCACCTCAAAGGCACTAAAAACAAAATTACAAACATCTCAAAACAAACTGGTCAGACTACTGCTTGACCTTACTCCTAGAACCCACCTCACCCCTGCCCACTTTGACAACCTAGGATGGCTTAGAGTAGACGACAGAGTACAGCAACTTGCAATGGGCCTGGTCTACAAGATACACTACACGACCAAGGTACCCATGTACATGTCAAAATACTTCCCAAAGGTCAGTGAATACCACAATCACAACACCAGAGGGAGCTCCACAAATCATGTTAAACCCAGATTCGGCTCAAACAAGGGACTAAACATGTTTCGCAATTATGCCACATCAATGTGGAACGCCCTACCCAAAGCTGTAAAGGAATGTGAATCACTACCCACTTTCAAAACCACTCTCAAAGAACACCTACAGGAGACGGCAATTCGAAACTGGCCCCTGTAAATGTCCTAACCCAATCCCCTCCAATGTACAGTAAATGACCAAGTATGGTTTTGTCAATATTCCAATGTACAGTTTTGCTTGTACAGTTGTACAGTGTTCCCCACCCACCCCTCCTACCCAACCCCCCCCGCCCCCCACCCCACCCACCCAACCACCTCCAATGTACATCCCCCCCCCCAAAAAAAATCGGGGACCCTGATGTAAACCAGACGAAAGTCTTTCTCTGGGCCCTATTCCCCGTACCTGGCTAACTCAGTTAGCCGGATAATTTTCAGCCAGACATTTCCGTTCCCCGACGTCGGATTTTCTAAGTCGCTATGGCAACAGATTGAAAAGTTTGAACCTGCTCTGGAGCAGGGTTAAGTTCAGTTAGCTGGATGAACCATGGCCACACCCTCGCAAAGAAATGCCAGCTCGCTTCCTGAAATAATTATCACAGTGTAGATCCCATTATACCATTCTGAATTATGTTTTTGTGCTTTGTTTTCCTAGAGGGGGCTTTTGAAATGTAAAATAATAGACCTAAAATGCTGATACTAAATGTACTTTGTCCTAAATAATGCACGTCATAGTTATACGGATACTGCGATCGCGACAGACACAGTTATTTTAATAACGGACTAAACGGATCATTGCAAATGAATGAAACCTGTCTGGCGTTTGGCTCTGATTAGTTTAATATTCTTCGCTGTGTATTTGCTTAACGGAGCGCCCGGATTGTGTTTCATTCAAGCACATTGAAGCGTCTATGCGTTGATTGTGGATATGAATTATGAGGAATCTGAATCTGTGGATTGTTTAATTGTATCACTGTCACTGTGACAGTGTCACATGTTATTGTGATATTGTAACTGGGTTTAAAATATATGAGGAGGTGCGCTGTTTGATGGATTTGATGACGTGACGTGACTTGATAAATTGAATGAGCCTTTGACGTTTTTGATGAATGCATTTATCTTTTCAAGCACTGTTATCTGATGATGAACATGAGGTGTCACTGGTATAAACCAAAGGGTAATCAATTCAATGCATGTATGGATTATGTCCGAAACAGATTAAACCTGATTAATAGTGTAACTGCAAGCCTCCCTCCAAGCCTCTCTTTGGGAACCATGTATTTATATAGTACATAATACCTAAGCACATACAGTACAGATATCCTCATAATATAATTCGTATCAATTAGATATACTATTTGGGCTTGTTTTTATCCTTATTCTGAAAGAGTTGAACTAATTATTTTCGCTAGCAAGATCTCATTTGATTATTCATTCCAGTAAGCCTACTGCCAGCAGCACATTTAAAGAAATATAATCTGATTGGGTAATGAGGGACTTAAAATTTGCCTATAGATTATGCATTTAACTTGTCGGCGAGGCTATTGAGCCGTACTGTATTGTACCCATTCTGCAATCTGTTAATAAAGTTTTAAATCAATCAATCAATCAATGCCGTTAGAAAATCAGGATTTCTGCGATCGACATCTGCTGTCTTTTCAGGTGAGGCGGCCGCGCGCACTTATCCTGAGTATCAAGTCTGGTTCGAATTAACAAGACTGAATCAGCGTTCGAGGAACAGGGAAAGCGCGGATTCAAACATCGGGTTAATTGAATCTGGAATCGGATAATGGGACTTTTGATCGACTTAGTTGAACCAGGTACGGGGAATAGGGCCCTGGTCTGTGTGCATTCATTGTCTTTTGCTGTTGTGTTCCCAGGATGTCTTGCCCTGCCGTGTGCTATCTGTTGCTTTGTCTCCTGTCGCCCCGTCTAGTAAGTGTTCCCGTGTTAGTTTGAGTTTTGTGTTTATGTTACGTTTATTCCGTGTTTGTTTGTATTAAAAACCCTGGACAGAAAACCTCATCCACCTGTCTGCATTTGGGTCCTATCCTCACCACCAACCATGACAGAACCGTGACAATATGGCTAATTTGATTGGTCATATGGCTAATGTGATTGGTCATATGGCTCATTCGACTGGTCATATGGCTCATTTGATTGGTCATATGGCTCATTTGATTGATCATATGGCTCATTTGATTGGTCATATGGCTCATTTGATTGGTCATATGGCTCATTCGACTAGTCATATGGCTCATTTGATTGGTCATATGGCTCACTTGATTGGTCATATGGCTCATTCGACTGGTCATATGGCTCATTTGATTGGTCATATGGCTCAATTGATTGGTCGTATGGCTGATTTGATTGGTCATATGGCTCATTTGATTGGTCATATGGCTCATTTGACTGGTCATATGGCTCATTTGATTGGTCATATGGCTCATTTGACTGGTCATATGGCTCATTCATGGGAGAGACATTGAACATGGCGTGCGGGGAGGATATAAATCCTCTTTTGAGAGTAAACACACTTGACATCCAAGTAAATAAAAAACAAAGAAGAGAAAACACATGCTAACTTCATAACTATTTCTATCGCTACTAACAGTTCACACGACCGGCTCTCGTCAATAAGACTCTGGTTCAATATGTAAACAAAACTCTCTGGATCAATATGTAAAACATTCCTCCATGTTTGCTTTTCCATATACCTCCCTCTGGAATTCCAGGAATGTCAGTGGCATGTGAAATAGGTGGGAGAGGCTGAAATGGTGGAGCTGCAGAAAGAGAGAGAGAGAGAGGGAGAGAGAGAGAGGGAGGGAGAGAGAGAGAGAGACCGAGAGAGACCGAGAGAGGGAGAGAGAGGTGTGGGAGAGAGAGAGGTGGGAGAGAGAGAGAGAGACACAGAGAGAGAGAGAGAGAGAGAGAGAGAGAGAGAGAGAGAGAGAGAGAGAGAGAGAGAGAGAGAGAGACAGAGAGAGAGACAGAGAGAGACAGAGAGAGAGAGAGAGAGAGAGAGAGAGAGAGAGAGAGAGAGAGAGAGAGAGAGAGAGAGAGAGAGAGAGAGAGAGAGAGACAGTGGAGCTGCTGCTCAGAGGACCGACCTCTCCGACCACAATCACTGACACATGGAGAGGTTTAATGGTATTAACCTCAGAGTGCAGGGAGCAAACCCACATCCCATCTCACAACACAGAGAGAGGGGGTGGGGGGGGGGGGAGAGAGAGAGGGAGAGGGGGGAGAGGGGGGAGGGGGGGAGGGAGGGGAGAGAGAGAGAGAGAGAGAGAGAGAGAGAGAGAGAGAGAGAGAGAGAGAGAGAGAGAGAGGAAATATCAAAACCAAACAAGCTACACACTATTAAAAACACTACAAATGGAAAGAAGGTAGTACCAATTCCTGGAAAAAAACATCCAACACAACAGCAAAAGCGTAAACAGGGCGGTGGAAAACCCCAACAACATATTCAACATTACAGCCTCCTTATCCAACCTAAAGGCCTCAAATAGGAAAGCGAGGGAAAAACAAAAATGACAAATGGTATGATAACGATTGTAAAAATCGCAGAAAAAAATTATGGAACCTATCAAACCAAAAACACAGAGACCCAGACAACCAGAACACACGTCTCCAATACAGTGAAACACTGAAACACTACAAAAACACAGTCAGAAAAAAAGGGACCAACAAGTTAGGAACCAGCTACAAGAAATAGAGGGATCCATAAAAACAAACAACTTCTGGGAAAACTGGAACAAACTAAACAAAGAACACCACGAGGAGCTACCCGTAACCACTTCTCCAATCTCTTTAGCCCAATAAAAAATAATGAACAGCAAAAACACATACAAGATAAGCTACAAAGCCTAGAGTCAACCATAAAAGACCACCAGAACCCGCTAGACTCCCCAATTATACTGAAAGAACTACAGGACAAAATAAAATCACTTAAAACCAAGAAGGCCAGCGGAGCGGATGGTATCCTAAATGAAATGATCAAATTCACAGACTCCAAATTCCAATTGGCTATACTAAAACTCCTCAACATTGTCCTTAGCTTCGGGATCTTCCCAATATTTGGAACCAAGGACTCATAACACCGCTCTACAAAAAGGGAGACAAATCTGACCCAAACAATTACCGTGTCAACAGCAACCTTGGAAAAATCCTCTGTATGATCATTAACCACAGACTCATACATTTCCTCACAAACAACAATACCTTGAGGCACAGATTGGCTTCCTACCAAATCACCGTACAACAGTGTACATCAAAATTGTACCATTCTGCAATCTGTTAATAAAACTTTCATTCAATCAATCAATCTGCACGGTGATTGATTGAATGAAATTTGTGTTAACAGATTGCAGAATGGGTACAATACAGTACGGCTCAATACACACAATTGTTAAGGG
Source organism: Notolepis coatsorum (assembly GCF_963971535.1). NCBI lineage: Eukaryota > Metazoa > Chordata > Actinopteri > Aulopiformes > Paralepididae > Notolepis > Notolepis coatsorum. The sequence goes on along the minus strand of NC_140166.1, from coordinate 144,584,106 downwards.
GATGCAGACCAGAGAAAGACTTTTGTCTTGTTTACATTAGGGTCCCCCATTTTCAATTCATAATGAATTTTAAGTATTGATTATTGTTTAAAAGGATCTCCATTAGCGGTTAGGTGGCCGAGCGGAGATTGCGTTCGTCACCAGCCCCGGAGCTGAGCTGGATTTGCCTGTTCGAATCCAGCTCACAGCTCCGGGGTTGTCACCAGCTTGGCTGGCCGTCTGCACTGATACAATTGGCTGTATCAGAGGGTGGGAGAAGCTGGCGGGGTGGGTCCGGGTCGTTGTAAACAGCGACTCCTACAGTTCGGTCGGGGCGCCTGCTAAGCGCGGATTGGACGTGAGGGGGATAGTGTGGTCCTCCCACACGCTACGCCCTCTCAATGAGAATCCGCGCTGCCAGGTGAAAAGAAGCTGTGATTGGCTGGACGTGTGTCGGAGGAAGCACATGGTAGCCTCCACTCTCCCAGATGATCTGACTGTGGGGGGTAAGTGCGCAGCGACCAGGAAGGGACTGGAATTGGCATACGACTAACATTGGGATGGGAGAAAATCGGAGGAAAATGGAGGGGGAAAAAGACCAAAAAAAAAAAAAAAAGGATCTCCATTAGCTGTCACCTAAGTGGTGAGCTAGTCTTCCTGGGCCCTGTTTCATGTACGTGGTTCAACTAAGTCGATCAACATGTCCATTATCCAGCTTCAGTTAACCCGATGTTCAAAGCCGGGATTTTCCTGTTTCACAAAGGAGGATTCAGTCTCGTTAACTCAAGCCAGACTTGAGAGTCAGGCTCAAGTCAGGCTAGATGCGCGCTCCCGTTTTAGGTGGAAAGCCAGCACGTATCGATGGCAGAGACCCTGATTCTCAACGGCATTGATTGATTAATTGATTTAAGACTTTATTGACAGATTGCAATAGGCTCAATCGCCTCGCCGACAAGTTAAATGCGTTATCTATAGGCTAATTCTAAGTCCCTCATTACCTCAATCAATCAGATTATATTTCTTTAAACTTGCCTGCTGGATTGAATAATCAAATGAGATCTTGCTAGCGAAAATAACTAGTTAACTGTTATACAGAATTACGAGACGGCTTTCTTGCCCATTGATTGATGTATAGTCAATATTTAACTTATCTCCAATGTGGTCCAACGGGTTGTTCTTTTGACTTCCACACGGACGACCGGGGTTCAAGACCGGGGTCCTTCTTTTTGCAATATAGGAATAATTCAATTTGGTGCACGTTGAGAGCTATATAAAGAATGACATCCTCAATGCATGTAGATTTATAATATTTTAACTTAAAACCAGGCTACTTTGGCGTATAATCATTAATATTATATTCAAAAAAATCATATTGGAAACACGGGGATTTGAACCCCGGTCGGTGGATTGGGAGGCTTGAGCACTACCGCTGGGCCACTGGGCCAGATGGGATAAATTCATTGTTTATACATTAATGAACGAGAGACCCGTGTTTAGAATATCCTTTGTTTTGAATGAAGTTTATCTCTTTATCCTCATTCATTAATGTGACGTCAACGGCTCATTCAATTTCTCAAATCCGTCAAACAGCGCATCTCATCAGACATCTTAATCCAGTTACAATTAAATAACCACATCATGTGTACATCGCACGAGCGAGCGCCACCGTCGCCACGGTATATATAACGTGCATTATTTAGGACAAAGTGAATTTAATATCAGCATTTTGGGTCTATTTTACATTTCAAAAGCCCCCTCTGGAAGAATGGAGCACAAAAACGTAATTCAGAATGGTATAATGCAGATCGTAGACTGTGGAATAGTTTCAGGAAACGGGCTGTCACTTCTTTGCGGGGGCGTGGCGATAGTTCAGGCTAACTTGAACTTGAACTCTGCTTTCGACCAGGCTCAAACTTTTGGATATGTTGTCATGGTGATTTGGAAAATCCAGGTACATGAAATCGGAAAGTCAGGCTAACCCAGTTATCCAGCTAAAGTTATCCGGCTAACTCGGTTATCCCGGTACATGGAACGGGGCCCTGGGGTCCACACAGAAAGACAACAGAAAACACAAAACATAACAACATGAGATACATATGACAATCACAATTAACAATGATAATCTAAAAACAGTAAAACATTGTAGACATCATTATCAACATCAGAATATTTAGCTCACATATTTAAGTAGTGCATTCTCAGGTGGTATTTGAAAGACACTTTACTATTCAATTTACTTATGTTCAGTGGGCAGTTATTCCAATGATTGATGGCACGATAAACAACAGTCCTCTTTAAAGCATTTGATTTTGGACGTGGTAACATAATCTGTCCATCATCAGCTGACCTAGTAAAATAAGAATGACCTGACTGCATCTGACAATTTGTTTGTATAAGAAAACAGGTTGAGACGAAAATGAAAAATTTAACTGTGTTGAAAACCAGCCTATTCTCTACCGTTAACCATGAGAGTTGCCGGTGCATAGTTATAGTGTTTGTTCTCATGGAACAATGTAAGACTAACCTTGCAGTTCTGTTCTGGGCAGTTTGCAATTTCTTTAGTTGACCTTTGGATGCAGAGGACCATACTGGTGCACAATAATCTAGGTAACATAAAATTAAAGATTTCGCCACCTGTCCCACAATATATGTAGGGACATAAGAAAGACATTTCCTCACCATGGATATACCACTCCCCATCTTCTTCACTATGGTATCAATGTGTTCTGCCCATGACAGCTGGCTATCAATTATTATGCCCAGTAATTTTACTTTATTTACCTGTTCTATGGGTTTGTCAGACACGTTCAAACACATTTTTGGTATCGATGACAATTTATGACTCGAACCCAAGATAATTGATTTGGTTTTTGAGATGTTTAGTACCAACTTATTCCGTTGTATCCAATCAAACACCATATTTAACTCAGCTGATAAAACATTGTCCAGTTCACTGACAGTTTTTGCAGCATAGTACAATGTGGAATCAGCATACATTTGTACAGTTGCTTTACACAGAACTGATGGTAAGTCGTTTGTGAAGTTGCCATATAGGAGTGGTCCTAGGCAGCTCCCTTGCGGGACCCCGCAGTCTAAGACCTTAGAGTGAGACCAGCTGCCAGTGTAATAAACCCTTTGTGTCCTACTTGTGAGATAACTCTTCATAAATATGATGGCTGTTGGACAAAACCCATAGCATTCTAATTTACCGATGAGCAGATCGTGGTTTTTGACATCGAATGCAGCACTAAAATCAAGTAATACTGCACCAGTCATCTTTGAGTTATCAATTTCCTTGAGCCAGTCATCTGTCATTACTGTAAGGGCAGAACAAGTGGAATGATTAGGTTTGTAAGCATGTTGAAAACTTGTGTTCAAGCCGTTACAGTCAAATTAATCCTGTATTTGTGAGTGGACTATTCTCTCCATCAGTTTACTTAGAACTGGGAGAATAGCGATAGGTCTACTGTTCTTCCCAGTGAGTGATAGTCTGCCATCTTTAGGTAAGGGAATAATTTTACCATCTTTCCAGACAGTGGGATAAACACCTTCATTAAGCATGCATTTAATATATGACATATCGGAACATAAACATAGTCAGCTGCCAGACCAAGTACCTTACTATCTAGCATATCTGTACCTACTGAGCTATGTTCAGGAAGGGACTTCAACAGCTTCCTTACTTCCCGCTCATCTACACAATTAAACGTAAAAGTGCAACTCTTGTCTAACATCACATTATTTTTTATGAGCTTTAGATAATCATAATCAGTATTGTCCATCTTCTGCCTTAGTGCATAGACCTTATTTATGAAGCTATATCAGATGGTTTTGTCAGAAACATGCCTTCTGATTCCACAAAGGAAACCCCACCAGTTGTTCTTCTCCCCATTATTTCATTAAGGGTTTTCCAGAGCTCTTTACTATCTTGCTTTACAGCATTTATTCTTTGCATGTAATATTCTTTTTTCATTGATCTATTCAGTTTTGTAACCTGGTTTCTCAGTTGAAAGTACATTAATCTGTCCTCCACTAATCCAGAGATTACTAATGTAGATTTGGCTTCAAGTAAGGGTGCAACTTGCTCCGTGCAATCCATTCTTTGTGGATCTAGCCCACAGACTTCTTTCCTCAACGCCGTGGGGTTAGACAGGGGTGCAGTTTGAGTCCAACCCTCTTCAACACATAAATTAACTGGCAAAAACATTGGAACAAACGGCAGCACCTGGCATCCCCCTAGCAAACACAGAAGTCAAATGCCTACTGTTTGCAGATGACCTGGTGCTGCTGTCCCCAACAAAAGAAGGGCTACAGCAACACCTTGACCTTCTGCACAAATTATCCCAGACATGGGCACTGACAGTAAACCTAAACAAAACTAAAATCATGATATTCCAAAAAAGGCCCAGCCTACAACAACAAAAACACAATTTCCTCCTAGACACAATTTCCCTAGAACACACAAGAAACTACACCTATCTCGGCCTAAACATCAGTGCTACAGGGAACTTCAACCAAGCTGTGAACGACCAGAGAGACAAAACAAGAAGGGCTTTTTATGCCATAAAAAGGAACATCAAATTAGACATTCCAATCTAAATCTGTCTCAAAATATTAGACTCCGTCATAGAACCGATTTCCCTATATGGTTGCGAAGTCTGGGGCCCACTTGCAAACCAAGACTTCACCAAATGGGACAAACACCCAATTGAGATTCTGCATGCAGAATTTTGCAAATCCATTCTCCGCACCCAACGGAAAACACCAAATAATGCAGGAAAAAACTAGGAAGATACCCACTAATCATCAAAATTCAAAAAAGAGCATTTAAATTCCACAATCACCTAAAAGAAAGGGACCCAGACACACTCCACAACAAAGCCCTCACCTACAGAGAGACCCTAGAGAGATGCCCACTCAGCCAGATGGTTCTGGGACTCTGCTCACAAACACAAGCAGAGCCACCAGACAGAAACCACACTGGACTAAATCAAATTATAAGAAAACAAAAAGATAACTATCTGACACATTGGAAAGAATCAACCCAAAACCAGAGCAAATTGAAATGCTATTTGGCCCTGAGCACTGTGACTGACCCAAAACTAAGAAGATGCTTGACTAGGTACAGACTCAGCGAGCACAGCCTAGCCATCGAGAAAGGCCGCCATAGGCAGACCGGGCTCCCAAGAGAAGACAGACTATGCACCCACTGCATACAAGATGAGGTGGAAACCGAGCTCCACTTTTTAACAACCTGCCCACTTTACCAAGACATCAGAGACATATACTTCCCACAAATTGCAAACACCCAAAGAGACTTTGAAAACATGGACAATAACTCAAAACTCCCATACCTACTGGGAG